>NW_006159555.1:516834-583006 GCF_000334495.1 Tupaia belangeri chinensis
AGGGAAGGAAATGAGGGAGAAAAATAGACAAGTAAGACATTTGTGGGACACAGAAATGGTTTATTACCTGTTGATGGTGACATGTATAGTTTTCTCAACTAAACTAGTCTGAGGTGTATTTCAGGTTGGGTAAATTCTCTCTACAAGCTAAATGATGTATAGCAATTGAATGTATAAATAATATTAATAAAATTTAAAAAAGAGTCAGGGGCTTAGGACAGTAGTAGTTTACCAGAAGGGATGGAAGGATCTCAAAATGTTTATAATTAGTATAAGCCTTCTGACATACAGCAATATCATCTCCTGCCTACACTACTTGCTAACATGTTCCTTTAACTATCACTGTTTCTGTTCCTTATGATCATTTGCCTAGGTAACTGCAATCTACTAATTGTAATCCAGAGCTCCCATTCCTTTTTTTTAATTTTTGTGATTGTTATTCACATTATTATATATCTCTATAACATATAATATTGCTTTTCATAGTATGCATGCAGTACATGAAAATAAAATCAAGCATAAGGTAAAATCCATTTCTTTTTTTTTTTTTGGGGGGGGGAGTTTTTCCTATAGGGTATGTGTGCTCACCCAAAAGACAGAGAGACAGACAGAAAGCAAGAAATCACCCCCCAGGGGGGATGGCCACACCACAATGCCTTCTCCTCCATTCTCCTCTCTGGATCTTGAGCATGCATGTACACGCGCCCAGCGTGAGTTTAAGCCACCGGGTCCGGGTTTCAAAACGCAGTGGACTACATGGGAGTTCAGCAACATAGCCATTACGCTCACTGCTAGTCCCTCTATTCCTTTCTTCATAGCTCTCCTCTAGCAGTGATTCAAAATCTGCCAGTTACTGTTTTCACTTGCTCTGCTTTTAATTATATTACTGTAACTAGGGCATTTTAGAGAGTTAATACTTGCTTTATTTGTAGTTCTCTCCCCTTCGGTACTTTCTTTTCTCTTTTATGCATGTGATGGTATATAGACCCTTATAGTTTTAGGGACCTTTAAAAAAAAAAAAGGCAACATTTTAATTTTTTTTTTTCAATTTTTGCTATAGAGTGCAAGAAATCACTGGAGAGAGAGAGAGAGCATGAGAGAGACTGAGAAAATGTGAAATCCACCATCCCCCACCCCACCGTGATGGCCACACCACAAATCACAATCTCTTCTCGTCCATTCTCGGGATTTTGGGCGCATGTGTGCAATCTGCCTGCCCAAGAACCTTTTGCGTGTACTTCCTTTCTTTCCTTTCCTTTCTTTCCTATTAAATCTTATTTTCTACCTACTTCATTCATGGTTGTGGTTTCATTTGTATGCTTTTCAAGCTGCAGGACCCAAGACTCAAACTGTGGAGTCAGCCCCATGAAATCTAGCACCTTAACCACCAGACTACCTGCTGGTCTCATCCTTTCTTTTTTAATATAATTAAACTATACTTTTGGTGGAATAGGGGAGAACATAAAGATAGCAAAATCCCTGAGCCAGTTGCACAGCATTAAAGAAATACTTTTAAAAACACATTTGTTCTTTAGCTTGAAGATTTGGGAAAGAAAGCATTACTTATATTTTACTATAAATAATGGATTTGTGTGATCTCACATATGAGACTAGATCTTAATTGATGACTGCACAGAGAGTAGTAAAAAGCCAATATTGAAGATAATTTCCTTCTGTCATTTTAGTTTATAGGCTTGTATTTTTACAGACAATGGGTCATATTTATTGTTTTCTATCACTTCTATGAGGACATAAAGATATTTCTGGCTCAAGCAGAAATTCAACTTATACATTACTGAATCAAATAATAAAAACAAAGAAATGATCTGGTACTACCTATACACTAGGGATCACTTTACATGTTTTCAGCATGCACCTAGCCTCTATTAGACATTGATATTAATTTCCTGGTAATTTATACAGTTTAAAACTCATTTCAAAGTATAAATGACCCTTTTGCACACATTTCAATGTATTACAGTTAGTCAGCAGGTGAGTTAGGATGTACAAAATACTTTTTTCTTTTTTTTTATGTTTCAGGCTACCCATGGTCTGGTGGTTAAGGTTACTGGATGCCACATGGCCAAACATATGGTTAAGTCCCAAATATGACGACTTTAGACACATATTGGTTGTGTGTGCATGGGTGCTCAAATCCTGAAACCAAAATGGAAGAGCTTGTTCTTGTTTATTTTAAAAGTTATATACCGTATAATAAATGTCTTCTTTTATAGGTATTTTTTCAAGAGTAAAAATGTTTTGATACTCCCATTAGAATTATGACCTTGGTAATTTATACAGTTTAAAACTCATTTCAAAGTATAAATGACCCTTTTGCACACATTTCAATGTATTACAGTTAGTCAGCAGGTGAGTTAGGATGTACAAAATACTTTTTTCTTTTTTTTATGTTTCAGGCTACCCATGGTCTGGTGGTTAAGGTTACTGGATGCCACATGGCCAAACATATGGTTAAGTCCCAAATATGACGACTTTAGACACATATTGGTTGTGTGTGCATGGGTGCTCAAATCCTGAAACCAAAATGGAAGAGCTTGTTCTTGTTTATTTTAAAAGTTATATACCGTATAATAAATGTCTTCTTTTACAGGTATTTTTTCAAGAGTAAAAATGTTTTGATACTCCCATTAGAATTATGACCTAATGGGAGCAGAAAATATTTTCTGTTTTATTCACCTCTGTATCACCAACACCTAGTAAATATTCAATGAATATTTGTTGTGTGGCACAAAATAGATGCTCCGTAAATATTTTTTAATAGTGTTTAGTACAAATATGAATCTTAGCAAGAGAGAATGCTGATACAATCTATTGAACTTTATTTTTTTTACGTTTTCTATTTCATTTTCTTTTATAATTTGATCACAATATTTAGCTTACAAAGTGAATATTTCAACATGTGAACATTTCTCCCTAGCCCAGTTCATAAAACTATAAAATATCTTCAAAAGATAATAGCACATTTCTTTGTCCCATTAATTCTTTGCCTCCCTATTTTTCTTCTAAATGTCTTTCCTTAGACCCTACTCTTTCACACACCCTATATCTGGTATTTACATCCATTTCTATATCCTTTAGTCAATCAGTTTCAGTCATAGAGTGTGGACACTCAATGTATATTAAATGGGAACATACAATGTCTTTCCTTCATAGCCTAGCTTGCTTTACTCAGCAATAAATCTTCCATATTCTTTCACTTTCTGTCAAAAGCCAGGGTTTTTTTTTATGGTTAAATAGTATTCCATAGAGTATACATGCCACAGTTTTTCAATCCATCCACCTGTTCATGGGCATTTTGGTTGGTTCCATGTCCTAGCAATTGTGAATGGTGCTGCAATAAACATCAATGTACAAGCACTTTTCTGATTAAGAATTCTTCTGTCCTTTGGGTAGATACCAAGGAGTGGGATTGCTGGATCATATGGTAGTTCTATTTGTAGATTTCTGAGGAATCTCCAAATTGTTCTCCACAGTGGCTGGACCAATTTACATTCCCACCAGCAGTGTAAGAGAGTTCCCCTTTCACCACACTCCCTCCAGTACTAATCATTTTTTTTTTTTTTTAATCTTAGTCATTCTGGCTGGGGTTAGGTGGTATCTCGTTGTTGTTTTGATCTGCATTCCTTTACAATGAGGGATGTTGAGCACTTTTTCATATGCCTTTTGGTTATTCATATGTCATCTTTAGAGAGGTTTTTTTCCAACTCATTCTCCCATCTTTTAATAGGGTTGATCATCTTTTTTCGGAACAGCTGCTTGAGTCCTTTGTGTATTCTGGTTATCAGTCCCTTATCTGACTCATAGTTAACAAAAATATTTTCCCATTCTGAGAGCTCTTGATTCACATTAATTACTGTGGCTTTTGCCATGCAGAAATTTCTTAGTCTGATTTAATCTCACTTGTCTATTTGGGGGATTACCGACTGTGCTTTGGGGTTCTTATTTAAGAAGTCTGTTCTCTAACTCAGAGTCTCCCAGAGTTTCCCCAGGGTTTTTCAGGAGTAGTTTTATAGTCTGAGGCCTTAGGTTTAGATCTTTGATCCACCTTGACTTGATTTTTGTCAAAGGTGAGAGGTAGGGTTCAGATTCATCTTTCTGCAGGTAGATCTAGGAACTCCACATAGTACTCAAATGCTAAACTATAGGGCCAGACTGACACTGGAGAAATTTTCAAGGAATACTGCCTCTAATGAGAAAACAAATATCCTTGGTTTATTTCCAATTTGTATTTTGTTTTTCAAATACAAATACCATTTATGATTTTATCAAAATTATCATATCTCTTTTGATCCCAACTTTGTCTACTTATCTCTTGCTTGCCCTTTTATATAAATATTTATCATTTAAAATGTTTTTTCTTGCTTACATTGCTTAAAATTATATTAACAATGTAGATTATTTGTAAGAATATATACTTTTTTAAATGAGAAAGAGAAAAGTAAACTGAAATGCAAAATGTAGCTAAAATATGTCAATTAGCTTTCAAAGAAACTAGAAAGCACTTTTCTATAAACTATTTTTAATGTATAGTGTGGTGATGGGAGATTATTATTTCCTACATTAATGTACATAATTGTTATTTAGTTAGAGTAAAACAGTAATATTAGTAATCATCATTCTTTAGAAAAATAAATAGCAATATGTTGGTAACTTTTTTAAAGTTTTTTCCTTAGGGCATGGGTGCTCACTAGAGAGAGACAGAGACAGAAACAGTGAGAGGAAAAGTGAGAAATCACTCCCTCCATGGTGGGGGATGACTACACCACAATCCCTTCTCCTCTATTCTCCTCCCAGGACCTTGAGTATGCATGCACATGCACCCAGGATGAGTTTTAGGCAACCAGGTCCAGGACTTGAACCATGGTGAGAATCCAGCAACAACCACTATGCTATCTGCTGACCTCTGTTGGTAACATTTTTATTTTATGTTTCTTCAGTTATATTACTTCTAATAATCTTTTAAGTAATAAAACTGGAATTCAAAATTACCTTTATTAAATATTTCTTTCTTCATTGTTTGTTTTTGGTATAGGGCACATATGCTTGCTCAAGACAGATGGAGGAGACTTGGCCATGCTTTAACCTCTTCTCCATTCTCCTCTCAGGATTTTGGACACATTCCCCGATGTATCCTGCATGCTCCTCAAGCTGCAAGGTCTGGGACTCAAATTGCTCAGTCAGCCTAGTGGGCTTCAGCCACCTTATCCACGATGCCATCTGCTGGCACCTCATTATAGTTTTATTGCATGAGAAATAGTATATATTCATTGGACTTCGGTAGCCTGCAGTACCATTAATATCTCTCAAATATTTTTAAGTTACAGGCTACTCAATTAACAAATGATAATATTTCTGCCTACCAAAATTTCTTTGTGTTGTTTATGTCCCATCTTTTTACAACCTCACTCTGGAAAAATTGTCTGATTATGTCACTGCATTGTTTTTTATCTTAAGGATTGTTGATAATATTTTAAGCCTATACTCCCCTTAAAAGATCAAATAGTCCCAACCAATTGTAATAAAAACACAGTCACTATTTCAGTTTCATCAATGGTTTCATTTATAGGCAAATTGGTGAAAATATGGAGAACTTAAATGTGTGCTTGTGTTTGTCTAGCTTTTAAGTTTAAAATCAGGAACCCATACAATTTAAGAATTAATGAATGCTAATTATAACTTTATACATTTATTACTTTAGTGCTTAACAAATGATAAGAATCTGAATCTTCAGGATTATTTATTTTGTCTGCATTTCACCTTTTAAAATAAATAACCACAATTTATTCAAATTCAGTTCCTCATAAGAAATTTTGAAATTCTTTCTCCTAGTATTCTCTTAAGATTCTCTATATTAAAATCTCTCTATTTCTTTAGGTGTTGTAAATGCAGGTGCCCTATGGCCCTTAATGGAGTATCACTAATGTATAAAACACACAGTACTATCTACCTATGTTAATACCAACAACTATAGAAGTTCTGGTAAAATGTTCATCTCTTCTCATTCTTCTTTTTACCCTGATACCACATAGAATGTCAGAAATGTTACAGAAATTAAACAGTTCTGCTACCATTTTAGCATAGAAAATACTCCAATATGGAGTCAAGTTTAAAGGGTGTATAAGGCTTGGTCATTGTTCCATGCATTGCTAGAGTTACAAACAACTTTATCATAGTACTACAAGAAATATTAGTTGCTTTACATTTTAATATTTATGTGCTACAGAAGTCCAACAGAAATGATTTCTGCTAGTGTCTTTGACATTGAAAGCCCTGTTTCTTTAATAAACTTTCTAGAAAGAAGTTATATAATACCCCTGCTCTAATCAACATTAAATTCTGTAGGATTATGTTACAGAGATGTACAACTTCACAGTGTTAGGTTGGTTGCCAGCTTATCTGTAAATATCTGTTGTTTGCTGCAGTATTTTAGCACTTGATAGCAGAAAATAATAGATCCATGACATGGAGCATAAACAAATCATTTTCTTCATATTTTACAAATGATCTCTAGGATGAAAACATTTCTAATAATATGAAACCAGTATTCCCTGAACATCTGGTACCAGAATTCTTCTTTGGAAGAAAAAGGTGTTTTAAAAGCTGGAAATTCTTCCTGATAAGTCACTGGAGGTTGAAAATGAGGTGCTGAGGGAGTTCAAGAAACAGCAACAGCAAAAGAGATAATGTTCGTCGCTCACTCTGTCTTAAGACTATTCTCACCCCTTACACACACTAACATATTTAATCATCGCAACTCCTTTATGAAGCAAAAATCATTTTCTCTTCATTGTACAGATGACAAAAACTGAGCTTTAGGGAGGCTAAGTGACTTAGCAAAGGCCATGCCTCCATAAGGAGCGACACTAGCATTAAACCAATCCAGTCCTAGCTTCAACTAGCATATGATGCTGACTTTAGCTGGCAAAATCATTTGCAGGTGTTGGTCATTGTTTGCTAGTTGGTTGGTTGTTACAGAAAGAAGCAAAGAAGGGGGAAAAGAGCAAGAAAGTAAAGGAAACAGAAATGGCAAAAAACTGGATGAAGAGCTCTCCTTTTAGTGGTAGGATAGCTGACTGAGAGGATTTTTTTTTTTAATTGCCAGAAGCCACATGCATTCGTCCAAGAGAGACAGAGACAGAGAAAGGTGTGAGAGAGAGCACCCTCTAATGGGGTTTGGTTAACCACAATCACTTCTCTATTTCTCCATCTTGTTGATATTTGGGGCATGAATGGTCACACACACACACACTTGGCATATATTTTAAGCAGTTAGGGCCAAGATTTGATTCGTCGTCAACTGTATGGCATATAGCTACCTTTAATCACTACAGTACATACAGTTGGCCGCTAAGAGGATTTTAAAGAAAAGTGCTGAGTTTGAAACTTTACATTCTTTTGCTGAACAGTGCATATTATGTCCTTTCCTCAACCCCCACCCCATCAACAGTAAATCTTCCAAAATCACAAGTCTTATAGAAATCAGCAAAGTATCTGGGTTCATGTATAGAACAAAAATTTCACAGAATGTTGCGGCACAGAGAATTTGGGTGGGAATCAGCAGTCTAGAAAGAGAGATGATCAGCAAATCATAAGCCCAAATAGTCACAGAAATCCTGGGTCCAATTTTAGGTTTCCAGGTTATGAACTTGTGGGTCAAATAGTCTTTTCTAAATCTCAAGAGAAAGGGATTTCCCAGCTGATATTTGCATTTTAATTTGAGGTTAAATAAATAAATAAATTTTCTCCACTATGAATAGAAGGTTAAAAAAATAAACTATTATAAAACTTTCCACGAACTGATGAATGGTTAGAAAAACTGTGGCACATATACTCAATGGAATACTATTCATCCATAAAAAACCCCACAAAACCCTGGCTTTTGAGAGGAAGTGGATGAATATGGAAGACTTACTGCTGAGTGAAGCAAGCCATGCTATGAAGGAGAGGCATTGTATGTCCCCACTTAATGTATACCGAGTGTCTGCACTCTAAAAAAAAAAAAAAAAAATTGAAACCATACTGCTTCTGTTGTTATAGAGTCATAAAATTATACAAAATTGTAAGAAATATTTTGAACATTATCTTTAAAATTCAGTATTTTGAAATTTTGCAAGTTGTTCGTAAACTGTCAGGAACTATGGAGTATGAGCTAAAATTTTTTGCTATGTAAAGTAAATGTTTGTGGAAAAAATGTAAAAATAAATAAATGAAAGAAAAAAAAACCTTTACCATGTAATTCTAAAGTAGAGCACCAAGTCTGACTTTACCGTGGTTATACCACGGTTACCTATTGTAGTTATAAAAATAAATTATATGCAAACTTTTAGAGTTCAGGTAAGCATAATACACAAGAATATTTTCAAGGTTTTCCTTTATGTGGGAGAATATCAGTTTGTTTTGGACAGATAACTGCTGTTCCAGTTCATTTTCAATCTTTCAGCTATGCTCGAAGTATTATAAGGCTCTATTTCTGTGTCATCGGACAGAAATGTATCTTTTTCCTTCATATGTAAAGCCAAGATTGTCCTTTCTTTCTCATACATGTAGTATCACAGCCCAAACCAGGACAGGCGGGTTGAATGAGAGACATTTCCAGGCAGATGACCTGGTTTACTCTGTGCTCTGACTGTTATTGTGCATCTGAGGCCATCTGGGCCCCTGAGGCTTCCTAGGCAGAGCTTTAGCAGGTGGGCCTCCTGGAGGAGTCAATGAGAACACTAATAAGCTTGTCTCAGCTGGATGATACTCTTTGCATATCTTTGCATTTCCTTGTTCTTCCAAGGAACTGCCTTCAGGAGAAAATTCACCCAGGTCACCAATTACACCGCTCCCCAGTTGGTTTGTGAATGCTTCAGCAGACTTATTTGTTGCCCACAGAACTAACTTTTTTAGTTACATCCCCTTAGTTCTCACAAATTAAAACACAGAGGAAGAAACTTAAATGACTTTCAGAAAGAAAACATTTTATTTCAGTCTTCCTCTCTTTCGTGCATTCACCAATCAATGAACTTTTATGGACAGCTCCAGACAAGAGTAAACTTGTGCTACATATTTTGGGGTGAAATGCAGAGTGATGACATTTTATTAAATATTTTCTCTGTGCCAGTCACTGTGCTAAAATGCTTTAAACCCAGCATCTCGTTTAACCTTCACCACAATGATACAAGATACATCCCTGAGGTACAAGTTAGGAAATGGTGACTCAGAAAAGTTAGGAATTCCCTATTTAGAGGCTCTGAGTTGTAAAGACAAGTATCTTCTCGAGTCTGTGTGACTCCAGAATCCATGATCTTAAACTTCTACTGTAAACAATGGTCCTGGGACCATCAGTTGGCATAATAGCTATGTCACTGGACTCCCACGTAGTCGACATCAGTTCAAGTCCCAGACCTGGAGGCTTAAACTCATGAGTACATGCCCCCAACATTCCAAGAGAAGACTGGAGGAGAAGGGATTGCGGCGTGGCCATCCCCGCTGAGGGGGTGTGATTTCTTGCTTTCTGTCTCTCTGTCTCTGTCTTTCTGGCAAGCACAGGTGCCCTATAGCAAAATCCTCTCCAAAAAAAATGTTCCTGGCCCTCACAAAGTTTATAGTTTAGTGATATGTAGAATTCAATATAAGAAAAATCTGTATGTTGTAAGTGCAATAATAACAGCATGATCAAAGTCCATTAGTAAGATAAGTTGGAATAATTCCACATTTTGCAATTTTTACTGTGAGCAGTGGCCATTACTCCAAGTTTTTCAGAGTGGTGACAGCAGTGTTCCAGGTGGTATGAATTCTAAAGTGACAGACAATGGGTCAGAAGGAACAGAGTGTAGTTTCAGAGTTGGGGTAGCCCCTAGTGTGGTAGGAAAAGCATAAATGGTTGAGTACGATTCTTGGAAATGTGAATAAGAATAGGTCAAGAAATATCTTGGATTTTATAGTCAGGATCAGGGAACATCAATGCATAGTGGTTACCAGACATGAACACTAAGAAAAAAAACATAGAAAAAAAACATCAACCTTCAATGCAGTGTCTCACATCAATGTGCACGTTGGCTATTAATCATGACCACAGTGGCTTTGAGAATTTGTTTTACTTAATGTAACTTGTTTTTCCTACCTGGTTAGCATTGACTATATTTCATTAAATCACATGGACAGTCCCATATAATTCTAGGTCATGAGACAACAAAACACGATTATATTCATACTCTCCTAGGTTCAAGGTTTAAGTTGCCTTGTTGCAGTTGAGATGATGTCTAATTAATTTTCCTTCAGGATTATAAAGAAAATCAACTTCTAAAACTGAGCTTTTTTTTTTTTTTAAAAAAAAGAGAGAGATTTTTGCTATAGGGTGTGTGTTCTCTCCAGAGAGACAGAAAGAGAAAATCACCCCCTACATAGGGTACAGCCACTGTGCTACTCTTTCTTTTTCAATCCTTCTCAGGATTTTAGGGACGCACACACACATGTCCTGTGCACACACGTCCTGCTTTACTTACAAGCCACTAGGTTTGGGACTCGAAACACGGTCGACTATGTGTAAGTCCAGTGATGTAACCATTACGCCATCTGCTGGTCCCAAAACTATGCTCTATCAGCCTTCTGACTGTTCTCATATGTTTAAGGATAAAGTGGAACAAAAGAAAGGAAGACTCGACAGATCAGAGAACTCTTTGGAACACATAAATATTCAGGTGTGTGTATGTGAGTGAGAGAGAGAGAAAAGTATAGTGAAAAAGACAAAGAGAGTGCTTGTGGGTGTGGGTTGCCTTTCCCTTACATTCTCCAAGTATGTTCAGCATGCTCATTATAGGATAACAATTCTTTTACTCTTTTAGTGAAGACTTTGGGTTCATCCTTTTGGTCAAGGAAACAATTATATAGTAAGGGAAGATGCAACAGAAATTAGAATTTTAAAATGAAACCTTCTATTATGTGGGTCTTGAAATAACTTATTAAAGTTTCTTATTGTTTTTTTTTTTCATATACATACCATGTTCTTGGCTGTTTTGAAATGCTATGACTTTAATAGAACTTTGTAATGTGCATCTATATTATACTCTGCTTATTTTTTTAATGCTTTAAATATTCCCTTCCAATGGAGTATGGATAGGGAAAACTTTTACTCTTACAATCTCTTCATTATGGAATTTTAAGACTTGGCCTTCCAAAATCAATGTCTTTCTGCCTCGCTGAATCCTACCAGCAAGTATAGACTGAGTAATCTTTTTCCTTCAGGAATAAGGGCCAGTATAGGGTATGGGCAATTTGTGCTTTGTTTGTTGGTTCCTTGCTGCAAAGCTTAGACAGAGTAAAATGAATTTTATAGTTCCACCATATTATCTGTCATTATCCCTGTGTTGGAGAAAGGCAAAGTTTCAAATGCAACCATCTAGGAAATTGTGAATTTCATTTGCCCCATGTATGAGAAGTTAATCATAGTCAACACGTTGCTTTTCTTTCTAAGCATTTATGGAATGTGGGATACACACTAATGGATATTTTGCTATTTCTGCTAAGGCAATGCCAATGTATTATCACCTGAATTCCTATGTGTGGATAATATTGGAGGCTCTGAGCCAATGGTACAAACCACATCAGGGTTGTGAGTAAAGTTGATGTCAGTTTTCTTGTTTTGTTTTAAAGGCCTGCTGAAATGTCTCTGAAGCTTCATAAGAGTCTTTGCTTTGATCAACATTCCTCAACCTTCAAAGGCATCCTAGAGGTGTTTGTAAGACAGCTGCTTGCTGAAATAACCTTGATTTCTTGTTCTAAGTATCATGTCTATGTACCTATAGATTTGTGTGGAGCCTCTGGCAAAAGTGGCTGACATTAGTACCCAAGTTTGTCTACATTCAGTCTACTAAGCCCCTCCCCGCACTATTTTCAGTGAGTGATAATTTACCTTATCATCTGGACATATGTGCTCAATTAAAAGCCACCCAAGATACTGAGTGTTTTATTATTTTAGATATTCACAGTTTTTGTTTAGTAGAAAAGCAAATCCAAAATTATGAAGGACAAAAGTTTTTTCTAAAACTGACATTGAAACATAATAGGATATTTCTTAGTAGTAATCAATAGTATGACCATGTTTTTGTTCTGTGTATTGTTAAACACAGTTATAATAAAAATCTGGGGCCAGGTGGTAGTGTGATGCTTAAGATGGCTAGATACCCACTGGGTAACTGAACAGTTCAAGTCAAGACCTCATGGGTTGGAAAAACACCAGGCCTGTCATGCGTGTGTGCCCAAACTCCTGACAGGAGGGAGAAATGGAGAATGGTTTGTGGACCATGCCCCATCAGGGAGGTGATTTCTTGCTTTCCCTCTTTCTCTCTCTCTAGTGAGTGCACATGCCCTGGGACAACATTAAAAAAAATCCATACAGGAGAGTGACCTGGTTTATTTTTAAGTAATCATAAAATATTTGCCTTTTAATAGATATATATTTTTAAAAATCATCCTGGTGTTACGCGGACTTTCTGACTAAAGCTTCCATTATTCTATTGGCAGACATACTTTAGTTTCTCTTTTTTCCCAATTTCCCAGAGGCTGTGTGCACCTGCTAGAGAGATAGACAGAGAGAGGAAGAGAGAGAAAGCATTCCCTCAATTAGGCATGATCATGCTGCAGTCCCTTCTCCTTCATTCCGCCATCCTGTTGGGACTCTAGGCATGTACTCTTAAGTGTCCAACATGTTTTATCAAGCTGCTGGAGCCAGGATTGATCATGTGGAATCTAGATCCTTTAATCACTAGGCCGTGGAACTGGTCCAAGGCTTACTTTTTCTATTTAGTTTCCCAAACACTGTCACTAGTCCTTGTAGTGGAAAAGGAAAAAAAGAAAGTCAAGTTAAAGAACTGGGTATGAGAAATAGTTGGTTTGGAACAGATAAAAATGAACTTCTGACTTTTTTTTATTAGTACTTGATAACACACTGGCCTTCAAATACTCTGAACATTGTACTGTGTAAGTGTGGAGAAAGTGTTTTACAGTCACATTGGACTGCTCAGAAAGAAGAGACTGTCAAGGTGGCGGTGGAGCAGGAAGGTGGGGAAACAATTAGCATCCACTTTAGATGGACTGTAGGATAGTAATGGGGAAATCAAAAGCCAAATGAGGGAACTAGAAGATTTTAAAAAAGCAATAGGGCCAGCAGGTGGCATGGAGGTTAAAGAACTAGATCCCACATGGCCAACTGCCATTAAAGTCCCAGGCCCAGCAGCTTGAAAATCACTCCAGGCACATGTGTACGCATGCCTAAAATACTAAGAGGAGCCTGGAGAAAAAGAGATTGAGGCATGGCCATCCCTCCTGGGGATGATTTCTCACTTTCCTTCTCTCTCTGTCTCTGGCAAGTGTACATACCCTATAGCAAAAACTAAAAGAAGTATTAAAAAGTGGGAAAACTAATATTTTTTAAAAAGCCACAAATTGAGAACATTTTAAAAATGTACAGTGAAAGAAAAGGAGAAAATAATAAGAGGAAGATAAAAACTTAATATATTGATTTTTTATTTGGACCAGATCCTATGCTGTGTACTTCCAGATTGTACCTCATTTAATTTTAACAAACATGGTATGAAGTAAGCAATACACTGAAGCACAGAGATGTTAACTCAGATAACCATTTCCTTTTTTTTTTTTTTTAAGTTTCTGTTTTCTTTCTTCCATGAGTGAGAGAGATACAGAGAGTCACCTTCAACAAAGCATTCTGCTTTGATCCAGCCCCAACTCCAGTTAGTCCCAGTTCACGGGCATGTAAATTTCTGGTGTGTTCAGGGAAGTCTTCACACCAATGTATAACCTTCCCACGTGAGCTTGCCTTGAAGAGGGTTATGTTACCCTGCACCATCATTCAGCCCCCCACAAACATTTCCTTATAGTCACTAACAACAGAAAGCTATCTGATAGGTTTCAAAGAAAACCAAGTCAGAAAATATTTTTTTAACTATGACACACAGATGATGAATTATTAATTGTTAAAAATCTGTAATATCTGCTTGCAGTTTTTATTTTAAATATTTGAAACAAAATGTTACTATCAAGAAATTCTTTTACTTTCAGCCACTTTTTTGATATTCCTGCCCACAGAAGTTATTAATACTCTATTGTAAATGTCTCATACTTTCCCACTTGATTTGTAAAACATTACATAATTTTAAAATTTTAGTTTTTAGTCATATATTTTTACATTGAAAATGGACTATAGTTTAAAAGAAGGCAGCATGAGAAATCTGGTATTGAAATACACCAGTTAGTGAAAAATGTAAGAGAGAGAGTCTATTGGAAACTCATGTGAAGATAATCTTAGCCAGATATATAAATTGTATTTATCTTAGCAAATTCACATATGACACATCAAGATACCTTTACTGTAAAAAAAAAAAAAAAGCATAGCACCATTACTATTCTTTTGCAGTTTTTACTTTTAATCAATAGATACATAAACACATAGATACTTGTTTGTAATAAATATATACACAAGAATATACATACATATATATATATATATATTTATTTATTTTTTGTGTGTGTGTGGAGAGGTTTTTGCTATAGGGCGCATGCGTTTGCCAGCCAGACAGAGAGGGACAGAGAGACAGAAAGCGAGAAATCACCCCCCAGGGGGGATGGCCATGCCGCAATCCTTTCTCCTCCATTCTCTTCTTGGGATCTTGGGCACACACACACACATGTGCCCGGCGTCAGTCTTAAGCCACTGGGTCCAGGGCACGAACTGTGGTCGACTACATGGGAGTCCAGCTACACAGCCATTATGCTAACTGCTGGTCCCAAGAATATATTTTTATAAATACACATATTAGTAAAAAATAGAGGGGCCAGCAGGTGGTATAGTAATTAAGGTGCTGGACTCCCATATGACCGACTGCAGTTCAAATCCCAGACCTGGCAGCTCGCTTTCTCACTTTCTCTCTCTCTCTACACATGATTTATAGCAAAATTAAAAAATAATAATAATGACAGCAAATAAATTTGATTAATTGTAAAAAAAGAAGTAGATACATAAAATTAAACAACAATATTCAAAGTGATTCACTCTAATTTATTAGAAGAGAAATGTTTGCAAATAGACTCTAGCCCACTTCTATTATTTCATTATCTAACACAACATGTTTAAGTTTATATATATATGTAGTTTTTGTTGTTATAAGTATGCACACTCACCAGAGAGAGACAGAAAGAAAGAGAAAGTGAGAAATCACCACACTGGGGGATGGCCATACTTCAATCCCATCTCCTCAGTTCTCCTCTTGGGATTTTGGACATGTACACACACATGTACCATGTGATTTTCAAGTTACTGGGTCCAGGACTTAAGCCATCAAGTGGCTATATAGGACCCAGCTTTCTTAACCTCCATGCCACCTGCTAGCCCATAAATTTTATTTTTTAAAAAAGTGTTGATTCTCAAGTATGATATAGAATTTCAATCATCAGCCAATTAACTCAACATTTTATTTTTGGTGAGGTTTTTGCTCTAGGGCGCATGTGCTTACCAGAAAGACAGAGAGAGACAGAGAGACAGAAAGCGAGAAATCACCCCCCAAGTGAGATGTCCACGCCACAATCCCTTCTCCTCCATTCTCCTCTAGGGATCTTGGGCACACATGCATACGCACCCAGCATGAGTTTAAGCCACCAGGTCCAGGACTCGACTACATAGGAGTCCAGTGACGTAGCCATTACACCATCTGCTGGTCCCATGAACTCAATTTTTTAACCTATTTCAATCCCATCTCCTCAGTTCTCCTCTTGGGATTTTGGACATGTACACACACATGTACCATGTGATTTTCAAGTTACTGGGTCCAGGACTTAAGCCATCAAGTGGCTATATAGGACCCAGCTTTCTTAACCTCCATGCCACCTGCTAGCCCATAAATTTTATTTTTTAAAAAAGTGTTGATTCTCAAGTATGATATAGAATTTCAATCATCAGCCAATTAACTCAACATTTTATTTTTGGTGAGGTTTTTGCTCTAGGGCGCATGTGCTTACCAGAAAGACAGAGAGAGACAGAGAGACAGAAAGCGAGAAATCACCCCCCAAGTGAGATGTCCACGCCACAATCCCTTCTCCTCCATTCTCCTCTAGGGATCTTGGGCACACATGCATACGCACCCAGCATGAGTTTAAGCCACCAGGTCCAGGACTCGACTACATAGGAGTCCAGTGACGTAGCCATTACACCATCTGCTGGTCCCATGAACTCAATTTTTTAACCTATTTTGTAAAAAATATCATGTTTGCTTTATACACAAAAAAGTAAAATATATCCTTTTAAATTCCTTTTGATCATAATAGTTTTTCTTACATATTTATTTAATATAAATTGACAAATGGAAGACATTTAGTATGTTGTAAGTTATGAATTTCCTTTGATATTGTATAAAATTAAAATATATTTGGCTTAAATTGTTTTTATATATCCCTCACCAAAACCTTAAAATTAATGAGAAATGTCCATAATCATTCAGTAGGTTTTACAATATGAAAGAAATTAGCAAGTTTAAAACAAACAAACAAAAAAATACTGAGGATGAGAAATGCTGGCCTGGAGACTCTTCCAAGGCCTTCCAATACTGAAATGCCATGACTAGTGTATTCTCATCTTTCCTCCACCCACTAACTGAAAGCCTTGACGGAAAGAAATGGGAAAAGGAAGATATATAATAGCTTTGGTAGATCGATTCACTCATGAGATATAAATCAAAGGAAAAGTCTGTATTATTTTTCAGAAAATCTATGTACCCCCAGACCTAGATGTACCTTCTCATACAAAACACTCTAACACAACAAAATCTACAGTCCGTGCTTAAACAAACTAGTAGAAGCTATTTTAGTTATCATCTTTTAATTTGCCAGAGATCAATATCTTTCTAATATTACAAATCTTATTTCTTTGCATTTTCTGCCAATTTTGGCTAAGAAACTAAAGTTAAGATGTTTAATATCTATAGTAGAACTGGAATGGCATAAAATGCCTAATGTCTGAATTGAGTACAACCTCTGGTCTTTCTCTGGGTTCAATATCGTGTTGCATTTCAGGGAAGATAGTAAAGTATGCTAGATAAGTAATTAGTGCAATTTGATGTGAGAATTATGAGAATCATGGAGAAATATATTAAAGGGTTGAATTCAGCATGATCACAAATTAGATAATCTACTCTTTTGGCACCAAATAAACAGCCTGCTTTGTACACATTTGGAAGGTTTGAAAAACAAATCAATATAGCCATACACTCAGGACCATGTTCCACAGAGCTGCTGGTATGCATGCTGCTCCTCCACAGTGGGCCACTGTGCAGGGCTGCCACACGCAAAACACCTTCCAGCTGTCGAAGGAAGCCACAAGAGGGGCGAGTGCAGACACAGACACCCTCAGTCAGATAATTACCTTGATTAAGATTCTCAGAATTAAACGGAGTTTAATCAAGGACCCTGTGAAATTATGAAAGCGCCAGTTTTCTGGGCTTGCCCTTCTTTTCTGCAGATGGTGAGTTGCCAAACAAAATCAAAAGAGTCTTAATTACAGGGATGAGAAGCAAAGTCAAAAGGGAGTGAGAGAATCTGTACTTGGTGATAGAGATGGACCAGCACCATCAGCTGCGAAATCCACTCTCCTCTGCATAGAGAGACACAATGCATCAAAGCTGAACACACTCTCAACATTCTTGACAATTCGAAGGACTGAATTAATAGCTCTGCCAATATATCTAAGGTAGAGGCTAATACTGAATCTTCTTATGATATAGTGATGTACGTGAACCTGTAAGGCAATATTTGGACTGATAGAAGAAAAAACACTCATGTCTCCAGCTTTTACTAAGAAAACATGATCTGGCTAGAATCTAAACTATTATCAGAAATAAAATCCTATGTAAATGGAAACCCAAAAGAGGTCAATATTGTTTTTTTTTAATTTTCATACTTCCCCTTAATTTGGGTTTAGACTACAAATAGAAGTGATTATAGCAACAATCCATTCCATGACATGAGTCAATCTCTACTAAAGTCCATTTACTGTGCCCTGTCTTGCATGTTGTTATTAAATCTTTTCCTATGTCCTGTGTGTCTACATTTGATTTTTCATATGCAAGACCTTATATTTATTTCTACATTTGTTTTGTTTTTATAAAGCTTGGCTTATTATTATAAGTAACTCATCTAATGATCCTAATTAACTTGCAAAAAAACACTTTTTGGGGGTTGCAGTATTACATAAATCATTATAGCCTCTCTTTAAATCACATTTATGATCATGTTTTCTATATAAATTTTATATATTTTACAGTAATTTCTAAATTAAACATAAACTCAATCCCTTTTTATTATTGTAAGCCATAAATGGAAATGCTTCATGAGTAATCCACTTCCTTACAGGTTTTCCTCTTTTCTCGGCTTCTATACCATCACACTCCTGTATCCTGACATCTTGTGGTAGATTCTTCTACATAGGGCTTCTTTTTTTTTTTTTTGGGAGGGGTTTTTGCTATAGGACGTGTGTGTTCACCAGACAGACAGAGAGAGAAAGAGAGACAGAGAGACAGAAAGCGAGAAATCACACCTCAGGGGGGATGGCCACACCACAATCCCTTTCCTCCATTCTCCTCTTGAGATCTTGGGCATGCACGCACACGCACCTGGCGTGAGTTTTAAGCCACCAGGTCTGGGACGTGAACTGCAGTCGACTACATGGGAGTCCAGCCACATAGCCATTATGCTAACTGCTGGTCCCTACATAGGGCTTCTTATTCTTATTTATTTTTATATTTTGTTCTATTCATACATCTGAAATGGTCTCCCTAGTTTGTATTTCTGTCCTTCTATGGACTTTATTTGAGCTATATTGTTATAATTGCTTTTCCCTTTCAATACCTACCTCTTCACAGCATCGTTGGAACTCTTACTCATTCTTAGTTTTCCTCCTATCTTTCCTTCTCATACAATTTGCTATTTTCCACAATTCTTCCTGAAGTCCCTCCTTTGCAGCCTTTTCTTTATACCACAGACAAAGACTTCAAACAAATAAGGTTAAAAGCTCAACTGGGTCCTTCCCACATCTTGCGAGATTCACCGAGTGACTTATCTCTTCTGCTGCATGTTGTATAGCATAAGCACTTTTCCTCATTCTTTAATAAGAGATTTCTGTCCTCTAATTATACTCAAAATTTCATAACTGCATAGTCAATTAGGAAATTGTAGTACCACCTTACTAATTTTCTGCAATCATTTGGGCAAGAACTTACTATAGATCAGAGAGTTCATTCTGTTTTCAGGTTGCTTTTATGTTCACTGGAAATGGGTAACATCATTGATTTGTTATAACATTTGGGTTCCAAGTGAATATGTCCTCCAATGTTACTTTCAAAAATCACATTTTTATGAGCTTACAGAACTTCTTCCGTCTTCAGTTAGTTATCTGTGAAGTGGGAGTGCTAAGAATACTACCATAATGAGGAGTCATGAACTAAAATGTAAAATGCTTAAAAAAAGTATTTAGCACTATCAAGTGCTAGCTAGTATTTACTGTTCACTAAATCCATTTCATAGACTATAAAATTATCAGTTAATACTACCCTAGATCTAAAGTTTAAAATTTTAGAAATAATACATTTTGAATCACTACTTTCCCTGAATGTTATATGTTACTTAATCATTCGTTTATTTTTATCTAGAGAATATCGGTGTTTTGAATGATGCCACATTTAGTATTTATTCCCAATAGTTTCCTCATTAAGGTTTATATATCTGTATTACATGCATCCCTTCTGCTGCCATGTTCTTCTCACCTTTGAGTGTTAGTGTTCCTGGGGAACACAATTCTGGGGCTTTCAGCAGTTCTGTAGAGCATACTGATTGTATCCCAAAGGCAAGATGTTGGAAGTACTATATAACAAAATCATGAACAAAATAATAAACCCAATGGAATTTCATTAGATCAAAGTCGAATAAAGAAGAAACACAACCTGAGTTTATAGTGTCCTTAGAAATCATTGAGATAAAATTTAGTTGGTATAAGTTTGTGTACTCATAAACTTTAATGATTCTACTTTCTTCAATTCTTTCTTTTCTCCTTGATTTTCAGTTAAGTAATTTTCAAAGCTTTGTTTCTTGATTTTATATACCCATGAAACCATTACATGAGGTAATTCAATGTAGTTATAAACCTAAGTTTAAAATAGCAGTATACAAAACTGTTCAAAAAACTACATGAAATACAGTTCATATTATTTTTGCAAAAATCTCTTAAATTTACCCTTGTAAAACACCTGGTGACAAAAGTAAGAATCATCTTACTAATATATAAAAAGTTACTATAAGAATATCATTTCCCTGATAGATCTGCTGAACTCCTCTGAGTTTTACACATGCATATACTTGGAAAAAAACTGGAACTGGAACACAAAATTGATCGCTTCTGCCATATTTCTTGTGCTTAAACATCCCCTTGAACACAATATCGCCCTTGTAAATATTGATATAAAGAACAAATAATCAAGAATATGATAAGCTCTAGAGCCAGAACTCTATTTTTCTCTTATGATCTCTGTTTTCTGTTTCTCACCTTTCCCAGGGTGGCTTATCCTCCTGGCAATCACTGATTCAAGATCCCAGATAATGATCCTTTGGTTGTTTTAAGATCTCTCTAACCCTTACTACACTCCATGGATACTGGTCAAACAAGTAATGGTGGCTACTCCTAAATCTAGTGAGTGTCTATTCCTGTTTCAAATTATGAACCATCTTAATAAAAGACTATCAGAAGTACTACTTCCTACCGGAACTGACACTAGCCTAGGGGAACTTTCAGGAATAGGGCATTATTAATGGAATAATATATTCTCTGAGTTAATAATCACAATTCTAGTTTATTGCACCAGTATCTGAGTAGAGAAGATGGACCTATTTGGGAAGTAGTAGGGAAATACTTTATATTAGTAAATCTAATATAAATTAATATGTTCAATGTACTTTTGAACACCAAATACACATACACACCAATACACACACACACACACACACACACACACGAACAAAATATAAAAGCAAGAGTAAGAAAGAACAGTGCAGTTATAAAAAAATGCAAAAATAGCAAAATGACATTACCCTCCAAAATAAATAAAAAAGTAAATTATAAAGAACCAAAATGAGATTGTCAAAAGATCTTAACCACTCATTTTCATTTTATAAATTTTTGGCTACTGACAGGTAGCTAATATTTTTAATAAATCTTGACTCTTTTACAAGCTCTAAACCAATGATCATTTCTTTAATGTAAATATTTCTTCATAGAATGCTTCAGAATATTCATTATTTCTAGATTCAAAACTGTGATATTTATTTTGTTCTGAATCGTATGTCTTTTCTTGATATAACAGCTCCAGGATTACAAAAGTAAAAGAGAAATATACTCATCATTTTACAAAGATTTTATTATTTTTTATATCCTATATTTATTAGAGATAAATAATACCCTAAAAATGCTTAACATAGTAAGAAGAGTATGTAAATCACAGAAGAAAAATGACGCTTTAACAAAAGAGAAGTTTAAGAGATTTAAAGGCAAAAAAGAGCAGTCTAAAATTAAATGCCTTCAGTTTCATGTTAGAGAGTTAGAAAAATATAAGGTAAATTCAAAGAAAGTGGAAAGTATATAATTTTTACAAAGATAAACAAAAAGGAAACATAATAAATTGAAAATTTTGTTATTAGATAACTAAAATTGATAATCTCCCTTCTGAATTGATTAGTAAAAGGAAGAAGAACAAAATTATCAATATTAGTAATAAAAGGGAGCATATCATTGCAAACCTTAAATACTTTAAAAGAATACTAAGATAGGGACCAGCAGTTGGCGTAATGACTATGTCGCTGGACTCCCATGTAGACAACTGCAGTTTGAGTCCCGGACCCAGTGGCTTAAAACTCACACCGGGCGCATGTGCGTGCATGCCCAAGATCCCGAGAGGAGAATGGAGGAGAACAGATTGTGGTGTGGCCATCCCCCCTGGGGGGTGATTTCTCGCTTTCTGTCTCTCTGTCTGTCTCTGTCTGTCGGGCAGGCACAGGAGCCCTATAGCAAAAAAAAAAAAAAAAATTAAAAAAACTCTCCGAAAAAGAATAAAAAAATAAATAAAGGGAACCAGAAGTTAGGGTAATGGTTATGTCGCTGGACACCCACATAGTCGACCGCGGTTTGTGTCCCAGACCCGGTGGCTTAAAATTCATGCCGGGCACACGTGCGTGTGTGCCCAAGATCCCAAGAGGAGAATGGAGAAGAAGGGATTGTGGCATGACCATGCCCTCTGGGGGGTGATTTCTTGCTTTCTGTCTCTCTGTCTCTGTCTGTCTGGCGAGCGCACGCGCTCTATAGCGAAAAACCTCTCCTAAATAAATAAATAAATAAATAAATAAATAAATAAATACTAAGATAATATTATCAATAACTTGCATGGCAAAAAATTCAAAAACTTAGAGGACCTGAAAAAATTTCTTGAAAAATACAATGCAACAAAATGATCACAGGATGAAACACAAAACTGAATACCACTATCAACAAAATAAACTGAATTGATGTTTTAAAACTTTCCCACAAAGAAAACTTCATGCACAGACAGTATTCTAAACACAAATTCTGTTAGAGAAAACAGATTTTTTTCCTCTCTTGTGTATCAAAAGCCATAGGATAGGCATATGTTTCATGTCATAAGAAAATGCCAGCACATTTCCCACAGTGGTTGTATGTCTTACAGTATGTATGCATGAGAATGCTAATTTTCCCAAGTCCTGACTGGAATCATGGAAAGCTATGAAAAAGTAGTGAAGTGCACTGAGGGTCTAAGAGCGCAGGCTTAACCTGAGTAATCCTTTACTAATTCATTCACCTGCCTACCCATCATTCCATCTATCCATCCATTCAAAAAACACTAATAATTTTGTTGTGCAAGTCCAATTCTAAGAAAAGAGACAAGTAGGTATAGTGCTGGCCTTTAGAAGCTAATGACTTAGCAAAAGAAGGACCTATCTATAAGTAAATAAGTAAAATTTAGGATTACAGGTCCTATTAAAAAACAAAAAAGGTTTTCTTCCACAGATCTCATGTTTTGGGGATTCATACCTCATTTATAAATTTGAATCAAAGAGTCACATCCACACCAAATCATCAGTGATCCCAACACAATCAGTAGTACTGTATTTAGTGAAGTCCCTAAAACACCTGCATTTACTGTGACATTTACTTACTGACCTCAGCACCCTATGACACAGCTGGGTGCCTGGTCATGCTCTTTGACATGTGAAGCTTGGCTGATCTTGAAAACCACCTAGAAAATCAAGGTCACTTCAGGCATGACCAAAGGGCTCTAAATGTAAAAGAACTGGGTCTTTAAGACAATGACGAATGGTAGAAGATAAGAACATCAACATGTATAAGAGGTAGTAAGAAATGAGGATGAAGAAGAGGCAAGTTCATGGAGAATTTGTGTGCTTTTCTAGGAGACAAGAGATTTACCCTAGGAACAACTAGAAATAACTAAAGATTAGTGGCAAATTAAAGAAGAATATGAAAATTAAAGGGATGTAATAGAGGCACTAACTAATCCCTTAGCCACAGAAGATGACAGAAGACAGAATAGGTAAGATTATATAACTGTTAAAAAAAGTAACAAAATAATACTATTTCAATAGCAGTAATATTATGGAAAATATTTATGAAATATTAAGTATTCTGCTATATGGTTGTTATAATAATTGATGTTATGTAATAAAATTATTTTTATTAATCATAAAGTGTGAAGTTAATTAATTATGTATCACTAATATTACATATAACATGATGTGATTTTATTATGTTACATGATTATTATTATTACATAATGTTTATTATGTGCCAGATAATTTAAAATCATTATTTTTAGCTGTGGCAGCCACCATAGAATATTATCATTAATGGGTTTGAGAGAGATTAATAACTACCCATAAACATTCCATACTTTTGTAGACTGTTTGCTATATTCCAGATAAGGTGCACAGTGCAGTTTACAATTATTACTATTATTATTATTATTATTATTTATATTTGCCACACCAGCTCTTGGATATGAGAAAAGTGAGATGTAAAGATACCAGATAACATTTTCACTAGATTAAATAACTAGCAAAATGTGGGAATAAAAAATATTCCCAGAATTTAGAACCATGACTACCCCAGAATTTAGAGCTGCAGTATTGTACTTAACTATTCTATTCAGGAAGGCTAATGGTTCCATGTTAAAATCTGTGGGATATCTGCATGCTCTCTGTATTAGTGGCCTTCTGGTTTAAATCAGAAAATCATCACAGTATTCTGGAATAGTAACATCCAAGTAGTCACTAACGCCATATGAACTGGAGATAGGCTCCATTCCAACTGTGTGTACTGACAGAAGAGCTGCCACTTTATTTTTAGGAGAGGACAGTAAGTCTCATGAGAGACATATTAAAGCTGACAGCAGACCTCCGGAGCTGGCACGCAATATTCAAGTTCACCTCTACCCTCTGAAGTACTGGAATTCAGTTGAGAGTAAAGAGTTTCATGGTTTCACTACAGACAGAAGAAAAGGGGATGATTAGAAAAATTTTGAGTACTCCACAGTGTGATGCATCTAGATTGTTTATCAACTCTGGTCTGGAAATAAGAGCAATGTCCAAAACAGATGAGAAAAGATTTCCTCTTATTTCAGTGGGACACTAAGACAGCTGGTGCAGCAACCTGGCCAGAACCAGGGTCCACAAGTAGCAACAATAGATCCACACATTCATTCAGTGAGTACAAGACATCAAAAGGAAGCCTGGACACACCCATGTAACGGAAGGACCATTGAGTACCCTGGCTGGACAAGAATTCATGGGTGTCTTCCAAAGGCCCCGAGGAAGAGGAGACAGCTTGGAGTCTGCATTAGCGAAGGCATGGAGAAAGTGCTTCTCTCCATTATCCCATGATATCTCCTGACTGAATTCACTTGACCTAATTGTCCTGGCTACTGTGGCCTGAGCAAACACACATTACTAACGCTCATCTTTCCTGTAACAAGCAATTTTCCTAAACTCTGCATATCCAGTTCTATTCAGTCACTGAACATCTACTCGAGAAACAGTACACCTTTTTATAGATGATGTATAGTAAGTTCTGGACTTATATAGCAATGTTTTGCTAGTGTTGGTCACAAATTAATATTTTCCAAATTATATTTACTGGTATATTTTAGTGCTCAATTATGTCATCTCACCAGCCTCTTGATATGTTAAAAAAAATTAACGTACACATACACATGATTAAATATCATATATTCTCAAAAAATATATACAATGAGAAATCAATGCCTTTGCAATTACTACCCTTAAATCACTCTCCACCAAAGGAAAACACTATTAATTTTAGAGAGATTTTGCCATAGGGTGCGTGCACTTGCCAGAGAAACAGAAAGAGAGAAATCACTGCCTAGGGGGGTTGACCATGCCACGATCCTTTCTCCTCCATTCTTCTCTTGGGATTTTGGGCACACACGCCAATGTATCCGGTGTGAATTTTAAAGCCACAGGTCCAGTATTCAAACCATTGTTTACTATGTGGAAACCCAGCGACATAACCATTAAGCCATCTGCTGGTCCCCAAAGAAAAGACTACTAAAGATTATTTGTCTGTTAGTTCAGAAACAGTCACCATGAATATAGTTGCATAAATACATTAATTAAAAATATATACATACTACAGTCACTGTTTTACACCTTACTTATCACTTAATCATATATCTTTATTTAAAAGTACATGTACATATCTGTTATTGCAACAGTGTCTTTATCATGTGGATGTCCATAATGCACTTAACAAAGGCTCAATAATGGCAACTTATAATCATTTATCTTTCTTCTGAATAAAACTGTAATCACATTCGTGTACTTGATGTTGGTGTACTTTATTATATATATTTCAAATTTGATAAATACTGATTTCATCTGAAGGTTTCAAGTTATACTTTAAAAAATTATTTATTTAATTTTATTTATTATTTGTTGGGGGGGAGGTGGGAGGGAGAGGTTTTTGCTATAGGGCATGTGCACTCACCAGAAAGACAGAGAGAAATAGAGACAGAAAGCGAGAAATCACCCCCCAGGGAGATGGCCATGCCGCAATCCCTTCTCCTCCATTCTCCTCTCGGGATCTTGAACACACACATACATGTACCAGGCGTGAGTTTAAGCCAACAGGTCCAGGACGCAAATCATGGTTGACTACGTGGGAATCCAGCGACATAGCCATTATGCCAACTGGTGGTCCTGATTATTACTGTTTTTTAATTCACCAGAGAGAGAGAGAGAGAAAGGGAAAGTGAGAAAGCGAGCCACCAAGCCTAGGACTCCAACCACAGTCGGCCACGTGGGAGTCCAGTGACCCAAACACCTTGCCACCTACTGACCCTCAAGCTGTACTTTTACCAACAGTGTATGAGATAACTTTGTTCCTCTCCAGAACTGATAATAACCATTAAACCTTTTGTTTAACTGATAAAACATTACATTTACTGTGATTAAAAAAAAATAAGTGGAAGAAATCTGAAGCTTTCATTATAATAAAAATGATACTAACAGAATACACGAAGTTTATCTGTTAATTTCAAATTATGTTTTATGTTTTATGGACTAGTTGTATTTTTTTTTCCATATAAAACAGGATATTTAAAAAGTGAGAGGAAAAAAACAATCACCTGGGATCCCTTTAAAATTAAATGAAAGACGATGTACTTTTTTCCCATTATGCATTGTGTATTTTCTACATCTCCCTTAGCAAATCAGCAAGGAGTTACTGAAGACTTACAAATATTGAGTTTTCTGGAAAATTGAATATATGTCTTAGAAAAGAATAGTAATATAATCACTAAGGGAAGTTAGATAAATTTACAAATAAGTAATGGGTTTTATCATACCATAGGATATATTTTATTGACATGAAGAATTTATTATATTGATTTAGGTAAATGATTTTTATCGTACAGATGTACAATAAATATCTCCAGTATATTTACTGAAGAAAGAAGAGTCTAGGAAAGAGAAGAGAAGAATCTTGGGAGGGAAAGATGTAAGAAAGGAAAAAAGGTGGATAGAGAAAGAAATATACCATCATGAAATGCCTTATTTTTATTTCCTCATTGGATTCTGAGTACTAAAAGATGTTTCTTTTCAACATAGAAGTTTCATGCTAAATAATCCGAGTGCATCACATTTTCTTCTGTATTTTTGTTTTGGTTCTGATGAAGCTGGTTTCAGAGTTGACTAGATTCACTTTTGGGGTACTATTAGGTATAAATCAGCAGAAAACAAAATGCTTAGATGAGAGTGGATGAAAACAGAATATGTTTTAAATAGTTCAGCTTCAAAGAATTCTCATCCAATGTAATTTCACATATAATTAATAAAGATTTAATCACCATTAGCTTTGTTTTAAACTCTTTGGAATGTTTGTTTGTTGTGCAGAAGACGCATAGACATGTTTGCTACATGGTGTAAATAGTAAATTATGCTTATTGCATAAAAACTTAGAAGCAGAGAAACAGCAAAGCACATTTGATCTCTTTAATCTCTCATTATTTCACAAAGAACTGTGCTAAATTGAGCATAGCTGGGCTGGATGCTTTCTCATTGAAGGAGCCTCTACCCTCTGATTACTCATGTATTTATGAGAACCAGTGGCCAGGGAAAACCTATGTAGTAGGAAATTGTGGAAACTCTATTCACAACCCCCAATGAGGAAGTTGTCTGGAGCTACTGATACAGGGTCTCTAGAAGTAAGCCTCTGGTATCAGCTCCTTCTTCCACTAAATTAATCTAAACCAACTCAGCCAGGTGTTTACCAAGACCTCATAAACAGATGGGTGGGGGCCAGCAGGTTGCATGGTAGTTAGGGTGCTGGACTCCCATATGACAAACCATGGTTCAAGTCCCAGTCTGGTGACTTATGTTCTTGCCTTTTCATATTCTCTCTCTCTCTCTCTCCCCACTGTTCTCACTCTTGCTCTTGCTTTGTCCCTCTCTGGTCAGATTAAAAATAAATAAATAATGTTAAATAAAATAACTTATTAAAAAAGAAAAACTGATGGACAAATGAGCCTCTACAGTCATCTAGATTTGTCTCTCTGTTATCCTGAATGAACATTCTCAAGACAACAAATTTTACTACCATTTCACAATATGTTTTGATTTGAATATGTTATATGGTAAATACAAAACAAATTTTTGTTTATCCACTTACTTTATCAGTATTTTGTAATTCTATATATGATACTTACTATTTTTATGACTTTGAATTAGGTACTCAACCTCACTGGGCCTCAGCTTGGTCATCAAGCCTCAACCTACTCCGATACTATTCAATGACGAAACAGTCAGTCATGTAGCATGGCCATTGAAGACCTGTTCCTTTTTTTTGCAAGGGAGGAGAGAAGAGACATTTTCTAATTTGACTATCCTGGATGGGGACTATTTAATAGTGAAAATCTAGTCTTTTTTTTTTTTTTTTTTTTTAGAGGTTTTTGCTATAGGGGGCGGGTGCTCGCCAGACAGACAGAGAGAGACTCTAGACAGAAAGCGAGAAATCACCCCCCAGGGGAGATGGCCATGCCACAATCCCCTCTCCTCCATTCTCCTCTCCTTGGGCACGCACGCACACGCACCCGGCGTGAGTTTCAAGCTACCGGGTCTGGGATGTGAACTGTGGTTGACTACGTGGGAGTCCAGCGACATACCCATTATGCTAACTGCTGGTCCCAAAAAATGTAGTCTTAATTAATAACATTTTAACTATATAGGATATATTAAATTAACACCTCTTTATTACATTCTAGTTTCTTCTTTTTTGTGTGTGTGGTTTTTTTTTTTTTTTGGTTTGTTTCTTTTTATGCTTGTTTCTGTTTGTTTGTTTGGCCAAAGGGTATTTCTGTGCTCTCCAGGAAGAGAAAAATTGAGAAAGTACCCCTATGAAAGGTGGCTATGCTTCAACCCCTTCTCCACCACCTCATTTAGGATTTGTGGCTAGCACACATGCCTAGTATGTTTTTCAAGCTGCTGGGTCCGCAACTCAAATCTTGCAGTGGCCATGTGGAACTCAGCTGCTTTAACCACCACACTACTGGTTTGTCCCATTATGTCCTACTTTTTATTTCTACTGCACAAAATCTTCTATTTTAAGAAATAAAGCAGCTGTTAAAATTCATAAATTTTATGGTAGACAGTTGTTTCTAAATTATAGCCCCATCTCGGAGACAACATATAACAAGAAATGATGTAAAACACACTTCCAAAACAAAACCAAATACCCCGTGTATCCAAACAAATACAAAACAATTCATTTTTATTGAAGGAATTAGACTGGCTATATAGACAAAGTTGCATTTATTGTGGATATGTCAGTACGAATTGACAGTTCATGAGTCTCATCACAGTTTACCATGTCGGAACTAGATCATTATTAAAATGTGAATCACAGGTCATTTTCTTAAAATCACCAAGTATTTCTTTTAAAAAAATTATACTTATTTTTTCCATGAATGAGAAAGTGAGAACCCTCAACAAGATCTCTATAGAGGGATCCACCCCTAGCCTTCACCCTACCATGGGCAGCATGCACTCAGCCATTCAGGGAGGTCTCCTGACTTGAACCAAGACTCCTCTCATGTGGTATTGCATCAAAGAACATTGAATTTTACTGTTGTGCCACCATCTGGCCCTAGTATTTTTTTCATTCTTTCTTTTTCTTAAAATTAAGGAAAGCTCAAGCTCTTATCTAATATTTTTAAGTCCTTTATTTGTGGTTCTTGGTAATTTTTTAAATAAGACAAATGTTCAAGTCCAGACCTAGTTCATCTCATTTCAGTCCATGAACGCATACTCTACACAGAATGTAAGGTGCCCTTGGTATTGGTTTTAGGGAAACATGACATCGAATTCCTCTTTCTGCAAAAAGAATTTTATTTGAAAGATAGTGTTTCAAGAATGTGTTTGACCTGAGGCATATCTGAAATGGAATAATGGTGACATGTGTCAAAATGGGCTATTTTGTTACCTAAAACAGTTCCCCAAATCTCCCACTGGTACAATAATGATATTTTGGTTCTAAAAAGTAGGTCCACTCTGGTGGGAAAAGGCAGAGTCATAAGATCACTGCTTCTGCATTTCCAAAGATCTTAAGGTACCTGGGAAAAAAATGCCACGTTTTTCCCATTTGAGATCTCAAGTTGAAATGTCTTCAAAAATAGAAAATAAGTGAAAACTTTACTTTGGATTTGGGGCAGGCACTTTAAAACTTTGTTTTCTACAGTTAAGCCTTTTTATAGTATTTGATTCTACAGAGCAAATGGTTCTAGGTTGGCTCACCCTACATCATCCATCGGCATGATAAGAACTTCTGGATTTTAGAGCTACTCTTGGACCATTTGTTATCCTTCGAGAAGCCTCAATTTCCCCATCTTTACATCACAGATTTGAAGTGAGAATTAAAATGTGACCATAAGTAATACAATTGTAATGTAAAAGACCCTCAGCAAATATTTTTCCATTGTGGAAAAATTCCAAAGCATTGCCCAGAGCCACATGAAGATTAGAAAACAGAGCAAATGATTGTGAGCTTCAACCTCAACTCAAAATGGGGGATTCCTGAAATGTATTGCAAATTGCATTAAGTTTAGATAGCTGCCCTCACCTGTGGAACAGAGGGGCAGTTGTCCCTCTTTTCTCGCTAGCTAACTCGATTAGAGAGCCTTAATGTTAAGAGATTGACCTTTAAAGTACAACATTCTGGGCTTCTAATCATGACTACTCCTTAACTGTGGGTCATTATAAGGTACCTATACTCTACGCTTAGTTTTCTCATCTATAAAATTAGTCAAGTACCTAGCACAAAGTCTTATACATTAGAAGCACACAGAAAATGTTGTCATTAACTATGTGGAATTTATTAATTCCTGTTACTCTGAAAAATAGCACAGTATGAATATTAATTAAAAGTGAATTAGCAACAAACCTCAAAACTTGAGTTCAAAGAAAATGTATTTTCCGTGGGACCAGTAGTTAGCACAATGGCTATGTCACTGGACTCCCATGTAGTCAACTGCGGTTCGAGTCTTGGACCTGGTGGCTTAAACTCACGCCAGGTGCATATGCATGCTTGCCCAAGATCCCAAGAGGAAAATGGAGGAGAAGGGATTGGCGTAGCCATCCCCCTTGGGGGGAGTGATTTCTTGCTTTCTGTCTCTCTGTCTCTCTCTCTCTTCCAGGCGAGTGCATGCGCCCTATAGCAAAAATCTCTCTCTCTCAAAAAATTCCTTCATAGTCACTGATATTACAACAAAATTCATGTAATTCTTATGATACCTCACAATATCAGATTAGACTACTTTATTGGCCACAATGAGATTCTTGAGTTTAATTTCTGTCAGTCAACATACTACCTTATTACCTTTAAACTTACTAGTTCTTATTGCTAAAATTTTTAGATAAAGCCCATTACATTTTTTATTGAAAACCATCCAGTATAGTACAGTTGCCATCTGAAGCTGTTGAATAGTGGAATATATTTTCTACATTAATTTATAAAATCCATAATAAGACATGAAATCTACTCATTACATTTTAGGCATAAATGTTTTTCTGTAAGGATGATATGATGGGGCCCAGCAGTTGGCATGGTGGTTAAGGGCACTGGACTCCCACATGGCTAACCATGGTTCGAGTCCCGGACCTGGCAGCTTGCTTTCTCACTTTTCCACTTTCACTCTTTCTCCCACTCTGTCCCTCTCTGGTCAAATTTAAATAAATATATTTTTTAAAAAAAGGATGATATGATGAACTGTATTAAATTTTAATTGTCAGTTAGACTATTTGCAATTTGACCCATATGATATCTACGTTCTGTACATTTTTGGTTTATTCTCTAGGTAGGTAGCCAGCTCTGTCTCACTAAAATAATAATCTGTAGAATTAAATAGATGTCATTGCCTGAGAAAAAGACTTCAAATTTTGCAGAATTGAAATGAATATCTAACTCAAAAGAAGGTTGAAAGAATTCTCAGTCCCCTACCCCACAATAAGGTATGTGGCAAGTGGAAAACAATTCTCTCAGAAAATAATCACCACTGGGAAATCCGAGGGAGTAAGTATAATATATTGTTCCAAAGCCTCCGTGCATTGCTTCAGCATAAGATAGCACAAAAATTAAGATTGGTTTTGTGCATAGATGACTTCGTCTTTCTTTCAGTACTTTGAAATGAACTCATCTCATTCTTATTCATAGAAGAAAAACACCCACACACTTCTATAAAACCAAAGTCAATAGAAATATCCGCATATCCAAAATAAGGGTTTTTGTCAAAGAAGGAAAAGATGTGCTGAAAGTATTCTTAACATCAGATAACTGTATTTTTTTGGATTTGACAATCTTTCTTTTTTTGCTAAAATAAGTGGAAACGCAGTATTCAAATTAATCAGCTAAAAACACTACTTTTTTTTCAGAACCTGCCCACCTATCCACAAAGTAGGGAATCTAGACCTCAGAAATTAAGTAGAAGACATCTGTCCTTACTTGAAGTTGGATAAAGAGTAAAGTAACATTAGAGAAATATTTTCAATTATGACAAGGACAAGATTTTTCACATTCATTATTGGCAAGTATGTAGAAAAATGACAGTTTTATATAGTGTTGGTTAGGATGTAAACTGGTGCAACCACTTTGGAAGATGTTTTGATGATATTTATCAAATTTATTATATTTGTAAATTTTTATATATTTATAAAATTTAAAATTTGCAAACTTTTTTAAGGGACATTGAGGCAGGGGCACCACTGCCCCCACTGCCTCACTTCCAGGCTCCCCAGCCCAAGACCCACCCAGCCCCGCCTCGGCAGCTATGAAAAAGGAGATACTGCTCTTCAGACACCTAAATAGACTATCTTTCTTGAAACCACATTACTAAAAACAACAGAATACTTTGGCGCACATCAATTCACGGCAAAAGGGAAAAACACTTCTAGTCAGAGAAACATTCTCCTAAAAGGTATTCAAAAGTGAGTACATCTTCCAATAGCTAGAAGTAGAAGAAGAGACTCAGGTCTGAATAGACAAGGAAATATGTCTCCATCATAGAAACAGAGTAACTCTCCTCCATCTTTCATAAAAATGGAGGACATTACCAAAATGTCAGAAAAAGAATTTCAAACTTTCATGGTGACCAAATTCTATGAGTCAGAACATAAAAGAGACGATGAACTACAGGAGATTAGGAAGTCCTTCCATGATATGGAAGAAGAAATGGACACTCTGAGAAAGAATCAGATAGAACTATTAGAGATGAAGTTGGTAATAGAGGAAATCAAAAACTCTCCTGAAAGTATTAAAAGTTGATTAGACCATGCTGAAGATCGAATCTCTGATGTAGAAGATAAAACCTCCGACCTAGAGAAAAACACCAAAAAGATAGAGAAAATAACAACAACAACAACAAAAAACCATGAGGATAATATACAATAAATACTAGACTCCATAAAACACCCAAACATCAGAATAATTGGCATCCCAGAAGGTGAAGAAACTAATAATGGCATGAAAAATCCATTCCATGAAATCCTAGAAGGAAATTTCCCAAGTCTAGAGAGACACTCAAGCATCCAGATCCAAGAAATATAAAGGACTCCAAATAGAATCAACCCCACAAGATCTTTCCCAAGGCACATCTTAGCCAGACTGTCCAAGACCACAGATAAAGATATGATACTAAAACTGGCGAGAGAGAAACGAGAAGCAACTTACAAAGGTCATCCCATCAGGCTAACACTGGACCTCTCAACAGAAACAATGCAAGCAAGGAAAGAATGGGAAGATATATTGAAAGTGTTAAGAGAGAAACAATTTCAACCAAGATTATTATATCCTGCAAGATTATCCTTTATACGGGGGGAAAAAAAAGATTAAAATCTTCTCAAACAAAACCTGAAAGAATTAGCCAACACATGACCTGCTCTTCAAGAAACCCTGAAGAAAGTACTATTACAGGAAAACAAGAGAATTAACAGACAGAGACAAAGGAATAAAAAACAACCAAGACAATGGCCAACTTAAGCATTGGGACAGATCTGGTAACATTGATAATAATATTGAATGTTAGTGGATTAAATTCTCCAATCGAGACATGGACTGGCTGAATGGGTAAAAAAAAAATCTGTTGCCTACAGAAAACTCACTTCATGGATAAAGATATACATAGACTGAAAGTGAAGGGTTGGAAAAAGGGTTTCCATGCAAATGGGAACCAAAAAAGAGCTGGAGTTGCAATACTAATTTTCGACAAAATAGGCTTTAAAACAAAAACTGTTTGAAGAGACAAAGAAGGGCACTATATTGTAGTAAAAGGATCACTAGATCAAGAAGATATAACGCTTATAAATATCTATGTGCCTAACACAGGAGCACCCAAATATGTGAAGGAAAGACTGTTAGATCTAAAAGTGGAGATAGACTAAAATACACTAGTTGTTGGAGACTGACCATGATGGAATTAAACTTGAGTTTAATTTCAAGAGAAATCCTCAAAAATACTCAAATACATGGAAACTAAATAACCTACTCCTGAATGACTCCACAACTACTGAAGAAATAAAGACTGAAATTAAATGATTCATGGAAGCCAATGACAATGAGGACACGAGTTTCCATAATCTTTGGGACACTGCTAAAGCAGTTATAAGAGGGAAGTGCATAGCAATTAGTGCACATAAGAGAAGATGGAAAGAAGGCAAATGGAACACCTAACATCATGCCTTAGAAAATTGGAAAAGCAACAGCAAAAAGATTCAAGACACTACAAGAGAAAGGAAATAATAAAGATCTGAGCAGAAATAAATGAAATAGAAAATAAACGAACTATACAGAAAATAAATGAAAGTAAAAGCTGGTTCTTTGAAAAGATAAACAAAATTGATATGCCACTAATGAGCCTTATTAAGGAGGAGAGAGAAAGGGACCAGGTGAATCAAATCTGCAATGGAGCTGGCAATATAACAACAGACACAGTAGAAATACAAAACATCATTACCGGATAGTATAAACAACTATATGCCAAGAAACAAGACAATCTGGATGAGATAGACAAATTCCTGGACACATATAATCTACCAAGATTGAGCCAGGAGGATATAGAAAGTCTGAATAGGCCCATAACAAGCCATGAGATTGATTCAAGAATAAATAACCTCCCAACAAAGAAAAGCCCTGGCCCTGATGACTTCACCTCTGAATTCTATAAAACTTTAGAAGAAAAGTTAACTCCCATTCTGCTCAAGTTATTTCTAAAGATCCAAAAGGGTGAATCTCTCCCTAATTCATTCTTTGAAGCCTCTATCACCCTTATCCTTAAAACAGATAAGGACAGGACCAGGAAGGAAAACTATAGACCAATATCCCTGATGAATATAGATGCAAAGATTCTCAACAAGATACTAGCAAATCGTATCCAACAACTTATAAAAAGGATTATACATCCTGATCAGGTAGGCTTTATTCCAGGAATGCAAGGTTGGTTCAACATATGCGAGACCATAAATGTAATACACCATATTAATAGGAAGAAAGATAAAAATCATATGGTAATATAAAGTGATGCAGAAAAAGCATTTGATAAAATACAACGACGCTTCATGATCAAGATTCTCAGAAAAATCGGCATAGAAGGGTCATTTCTCAACACAATAAAAGCTATCTATGAAAAACCCTTAACGAACATCATCCTGAATGGAGAAAAGCTGAAAGTTTTCCCACTAAAAAGGGTACAAGATAAGGATGCCCACTTTCTCCACTCCTTTTCAATATAGTAATGTAAGTCCTTGCCAACGCAATCAGAAAAGAGGAAAAAACAAAAAGCATTCAAATAGGAAAAGAAGAGGTGAAACTCTCTCGATTTGCAGATGATGTGATTGTATACATAGAAGACCCAATGGTTTCCATGAAAAAATTTCTGGAAGTAATATACAAATACAAAAAAGTTGCAGGATACAAAATCAATACACAGAAATCTATAGCATGTCTATATACAAACAACAGGTAGACTGAGATAGAACTGAAAAAAAGTTATTCCATTTACCTTAGCCACAAAAAGTATAGGATATTTAGGAATAAATCTAACTAAAGAAGTTAAAGGCCTCCACAAGGAAAACTATAAGAAGATAAAAAAAGAGATTGAAAATGACACAAAAAAGTGGGAGGACATCCCATGTTCCTGGATTGGAAGAATTAATATAATCAAAATGGCAAATCTACCCAAATTAATCTACATATCGTATGCAATGCCAATCAAAGTACCAGACACATTCTTCACAGATCTAGAAAAGACAATCATAAAATTCATCTGGAATCATAAAAGACCCTGTATTGCAAGAGTAATTTTGCACAAGAAGAGTGGAGTGGGCAGCATCTCACTCCTTGACCCAAAAATATACTACAAAGCTGTGATAATCAAAACAGAATGGTACTGGCACAGAAACAGACATGTGGACCAATGGAATAGAATAGTCCCCAGAAATAAATTCCCAATCGTTCAGTCAACTGATTTTTGACAAGGGGTACCAATCAATCCAGTGGGAAAAGGTAAACCTCTTCAACAAATGGTGCTGGAAAAACTGGATTTCCACCTACAGAAAGATGAATCTGAACCCCTACCTCTCACCTTTGACAAAAATAAAGTCAAGGTGGATCAAAGATCTAAAGCTAAGATCTCAAACTATAATAAAACTGCTCCTAGAAAACACTGGGGAAGCTCTGAGAGACATTGGGGTAGGGAAAAACTTCTTAATTAAGATCCTCAAAGCACAGTCAATAATCCCCAAAGCAGACAAATCAGATTACATCAGACTAAGAAGTATCTGCATGGCAAAAGACACAGTAAGTAGTGTGAATCAACAGCCCTCAGAATAGGAAAATATTTTTGTAAACTATGCATGAGATAAAGGACTGATAACCAGAATACACAAGGAACTCAAGCAGTTGTTTGAAAAAAAAAAGATGATCAACCCTGTCAAAAGATGGGAGAATGAGTTGGAAAAACAAACAAACAAACAAACAAACAAAAAAAACACTCTTTAAAGATGAAATACGAGGGACCAGCAGTTAGCGTAAAGGCTGTGTCGCTGGACTCCCACCTAGTCGACCGCAATTTGCATCCCAGACGCAGTGGCTTAAAACTCACGCCAGGCGCATGTGGACGCGTGCCCAGCATCCCGAGAGGAGAATGGAAGAGAAGGGATTACGGTGTGGCCATCCCCCCTGGGGGGTGATTTCTCACTTCCTGTCTCTCTTTCTCTCTCTGTCTGGTGAGAGCACATGTGCCCTATAGCAAAAAAAAACCTCTCCAAAAAACAAGAAAAAAAAAGGATGATATACAAATAGCTGAAAGGTATATGAAAAAATGCTAAACACTCCTCATCATAAGGGAAATGCAGATCAAAACAACAATGAGATACCACCTAACCCCTGTCAGAATGTGTAAAATTAAAAAAAAAAAAATGCTAAGTATTGGCAGGGGTGTGGTGAAAGGGGAACTCTCTTACACTGCTGATGGGAATGTAAATTAGTCCAGGCACTATGGAGAACAATTTGGAGATTCCTCAAAAATCTACAAATAGAACTACCATATGATCCAGCAAACCCACTCCTTGTTATCTATCTAAAGGACAGAAGAATCCTTCATCGGAAAAGTGCTTGCACATCGATTGTTTATTGCGGCACTCTTCCACAATTGTTAAGACATGGAACCAACCAAAATGCCCACAAACACGTGAATAGACTGAAAAACTGTGGCACATATACTCTATGGAATAGTATTCAGCCATAAAAACAACAAAACCCTGGCTTTTGACAGGAAGTGGAAGAATATGGAAGATATACTGCTGAGCGAGGCAAGCCAGACTATGAAGAAGAGACATTCTAAGTCCCACTTAATATATACCAAGAGTCTGCACTCTATGACTGAAACTGATTGACTAAAGGATATACAAACAGAGTAAATGGGTGTAAATACCAGATACAGTGTGTGTGGAAGAGTAGGGCCTGAGGAAGGACATTTAGAAGGAAAATATGGAAGCAAAGCATTAATGGGACAAAGAAATGTGATATGTGTTGAAGCTATTTTATAGTTTAATCAACTGGACTAGGGAGAAATGTTCACATATTGAAATATTCACTTTGTAAGCTAAATAATGTGATTGAATGTATAAAAGACAATGAAATAGAACAAAAGGGAAAAAAAAAGAACAAACTAACACACAAAATATTGCAAACTTTTTGTCAAACTCTTTCTGCAAGAATTTGTTCTACAGATATACACATTCATGTGAGCCCACAAATATCATTTGCCACATTTGTTTGTAATAGTAAACCACCCAGTGGCAACTATGAGTATAAATTTGGTGGCATTAAGCAGAAGTAAAGCAGGTTAACTACTCAGTCATCAAAGGTATATCAAATGATGATGACCTTTTGGCTAGAGGACAGGAAGCCACATTCCTAACATCTGAAGAAATGGAAAATAAAAATTTAAAAGGCTAAGCATTAAAAAATGGCTCGAACTGGAAGATGGCATAATAGTAACATCACTGGATTCCCATATAGTTGATCGCAGTCCAAGTCTTGGACCTGGTGATTTAAAATCACACCAGGCATGTGTGTGTGTGCATGCCCAAGATTCTGATAGGGGATTGGAAGAGAGAGGACTGTGGTGTGACCATCTCCCCTGGGAGATGGTTTCTCATTTTCTATCTCTCTGTCTCTCCAGCAAGCACATGTACCCTATACACCCCCCCCAAAAAAAAGTAATGATAAAATGGCAAACTTAATGCAATAAGTGTAAAATACGTGGTGACCATGAAAGGATTTTTCCCCCTCTAATGCTTTTTTTTTACATCTAGTAATTCTAAGCAATACAGATTTATAGTCTTTTTCTCAGGTCAAAGATCATGGAAATTACCTTTACAAGTAACTGCCATTACACTTTAGAGCCACTCATTGAATTCATATTAGACGGTTACCCACCTGAGTATAGAGCTTCTCAATGAAATATAAACTTCATGAAAGTCGTATTTTCTGTTTAATCTTGTGTCAATTCCTAACACCTAAAAGAAAGAACAAGCAATATAAAACAGGCAGTCAATATAGAGTTGCTGGAACATCAGCAGACTATCTCTAACAAAAGAGTTCAATTGTAACTGTTTTGAATATTAACTATGCTGTGCCTCAAAATAATTTTGTCCTGTGTGTACACTGGCCTGTGTTCACTTTCAGAACTTGGAATAGCTTGTCCAGTTCACTGATTTAAAATATTCCTATAGCTACTGAAAACTGAAAAAAAATATCTAAGTAACTGGAAATCGGTGCTTTCAGTCTACAGATTTACTGAGATTATGGTGTCTGTAGAACAAGCCCTGGAATATTAAAAAACTTTGCTTTAGAAATGTATACTGCCTGTGGCCTAGTGGTTAAGAGAGTTAGATCTCACATGGCCAACCGCCTGGGTGGAGTTTTTGTCCCAGCAGCTTGAAAACTAATCTTGGTGTGTGTGTGTGTGGGGGGAGGTGGGGGGGTGGAAGGGATGCCCAAAGTCTAACAGGGCGGAGAAATAGAGCAGAAGGGATTACAGCATAATTTCACTCCCCTGGGGGGTATTTTCTCTCTATTGCTCTTTCTTACTGTCTCTGGTGAGCACACATGCCCTCTGGCTTAAAGAGTGAAAACACAGACAAAAACAAATGTCTTTACTGCTGGTTAAGTTTTAAACACTTAACATGCCCTGGGGTCCAGATTTTTAGCTATTAAATTGTGATATCTGGGGCCAGCTGCTGGCATAGCTGTTAAGGAAGTGAGAACCCACATGACCAACTAAGTGGTTCAAGTCCTGAATGCAGCAGCTTGAAAAACATACCATACATGTGTGTGAGCTCAAAATCCCAAAAGGAGAATGGAGGAGAAGGGATGGCGGTGTGGTCATACCCCAGGGGGAGTGCTTTCTCACTTTGCCTCTCTCTCTCTGGAAAGTTTATGTATCCTCTAGAAAGTTTAAAAAAACAACATACTGTGAGATTTGGGATGGGGGGGGGGTTCTCTAAGTATCATTCAGCTTTAAAATATTTGATCCGGGGCCCAACAGGTGGCATAATGGTTAAGGTATTGGATTCCACATGGCTGACTGCATGGTTCGAATTCCAGAACCAAAGACTTGAGAATCACAATGGGCACGTCTCTTTCTCTTTCAAGTACACACACTCTATGGCAAAAACTAAAAGATAAATACAAATTTGAATCTATGACTTTGCATATATTTATGTTACAAAACTTAGTAACAATAATGGCATTGCTCATCATTGGATAACACTAGGTAGAAGCTCACCAAAGAGGAAAAAAAAAATCCATTATTATTCTCACTCTTATTTTTCACTGTGTGAGTACTTCCAAAGATAACTGGGGAAAAAAACTTGGTATGGATATTCCTCTACCTGCAGTACCTCTTCCCTCTCTGCCTTATCTCTCACTATTCATATTTTTTTGAGAGGTTTTTTTGCTATAGGGCTCATGCACTCACCAGAGAGACAAAGAAATAGAAAGTGAGAAATCACTCCCCCAGGGGGGATGGCGACACCGCAATCCCTTCTCCTCCATTCTCCTCTCAGGATCTTGGGCATGCAAGCACACATGCCCGGCGTGAGTTCAAGTCACCGGGTCCAGGATTCGAACTGTGGTCGACTACATGGGAGTCCAGCGACATAGCCATTATGCTAACTGCTGATCCCGCACTATTCACATTTTCATAGCCTTCCATTTCCAGTTGAAACTTGTTGATAAATGCATCATAGAGTAAAAAGCTCTTGTCTACATGGATTATTCCTAGATCACCTGTCAATTGAGCAATGAAACAGATATTTATAACCTGCTATACCACTTACTAGGAATAAGAGATAATATAGAAAGAAAGATTTCCAACATGCATAACATCTGACTCAATCATTTCACTTATCTAAAAGTACCTTTCAATTATTTTTAGATCATTATAGTTTATAGAAGTTACACAAATATTTTTAAAAATTCCTGTGTCTCCTTTACTCATTATTCAAATGCTAACATTTTACTGCTGTGTTATTCTACGTCTGTCTGTCTCTGCAGATATCAAACGGTATTTACTGGAGCACAATCTGTAATGGAGAAAGCCAGAAGAAACCTCAAGGACAAGCATCAGGAAAGCGGCTCCTTACATTATCCCATATCAGCTAATTAGACTATTGCACAAGAAATAAAATGTTTAAAGTGATTATTATAAAGTTAAGATGTTTATTAGATAATACTAACACAAAAGCAAGTCATTAACATTTTAAAGTGATTATTATAAAGATGATAGTATAATGTCAATTAAATAATGGCAAGTAAAAATTCAGAATAACAAAAAGTGGTAATACTGAATATATAAGTAGAAAAAGACAAAAAGAGAACATGTGAAAATAAATGTAGTTATGTCAGTTAACGGATCAGGATTTTGGATAAGTTTTCTGTTTTCTAAATAATATAACTTTTTATGGGCTATTCTTTAAAATTTTACAGATGGCTATTTAAATAGAAACAAGGGGGAAATAATGAATTTGAGAAATTAATGACAAGACTACAAAACAGAAGCCATAGATTGAACAACATATCATAAACTTTCATGCTTTCTGTGAGAAAGAAGAAAACAGATCATTTTTCTCAAGGAGAAAATAGATAAGACTCAAAACAAATATCAAATTATTTGGGCTAAGATTTCCAAAGGAATTAAACTCACACAGATTTGAGATGAATGTTTAACAAACAGCCTGCTGAATTCTACTACATTTAAGTTTCCTTTTTTACTGTGTAACATGATGCACATAGATTGCTTTCAGCCTGAAATTTCAATTAGATACTTTATACTCTGGGTATTACTAACAGAGATGTGCCTTCTGACTGCCAGATATTCTGGAGTTAGAATATCTGATCATTAAGATGTAAAAGGGAAACTTTTCAGAAAGCAACATGCTAAAGAACCACTACATTCAGCTAGAAGGTGTTTAGGGGGTTATAAATAGTCCTAATTCACCAAACCATCTCAGTTAAGCACGAAGCACTATGTTGTTCTAGCATCTTTTCTCTTTAAGTTCTCTCTTTCTGAACATTCTGCTTTTAATGCCTACAGACCTGTGTACAGGCAGTTTTGCCCAAGGAAGTAGAGAAGGAGCATTCTGCTGTACACCCCTCACGGAACAACTTTTCAACACAAAGCAGTTGTAATCTGGCTTTGGAACACACTTAGAAACACAAAGAACAGCATAATGTTAATCATGATTTAAAAGTAATGTCATGGTGTGGGAATATATAATCCAAAAGTAAATTGGTCAACATCAAATGTTTTCATCGTGTTTTTTCTCATGAACAGAAGAGGAGAGGACAAAGGCTAGGAGGGAAAGGAAGAGGAAGGGGAGGTATGAAAGAATGAAAAAAGAATCAAGAAGAAAGAAAAATAAAAAGGAAAGAAAAGAGAAGAAGGAGGGGAAAGTCTTAAAAATCACCAACTAGCTGTTCTATACTTACTTAGATTAGTTTTTTATTTGGTTTAACGAAGGGAAGAAGAGAAAGTTCTATCTCATATTAAAATCAACCATACCTAAATATTTTTATCTTTATTCTCTTATTCACTCCCTCTATTCTAGACACAGGCTCAAGTATTTTGGAGCAACAGTGCAATAGCAAAGTATGATAAATGAATACTAGATTTCTTGGTGACCAATTTTATACTATTTCCCCAGTAACACTGAATACAACAAAGATCAAGATGAAATTGGATCTAGAAGAAATGAAGAAAGAAGACTTTTTTGGTGCAAGGGAAGCAACTAACAATAATGGGGGATACAATAATCAATACAAGTAACTATTTTGTTAAATCACATGAGTTTAACAGCTATAGAATATACATTAATGTTTATTGCTATTCTTATGATAAATAAATATGACAAACGACATTCTGATATATATATATATATTTCATACTGTATATCATTTTGAGAAGAAAGTTCTCCAGAAATAGTTCTGTTTCCTAAAATATGTAGCACTGGCCAATATATTCAAACTCCACAAAAGATAATTTATTGTTTGCTTTTTCCAGCTGGTTCATGTTGATGGGCATATTCTAAAGAAGTGTTTCAAGGGATCAAAAATTAAACAGAGTTTGATAAAGCAAACATATAACAGGATACATTGTTCAATGGATACACTATCCATTCAGTTCCAAACTGTTTATCTTTGGATTAAATGCTCAGCTTCAATCAGTGGTTACTAGAAAAACGGGGTTGCATGATTCAATTCTGTAAGTGAATTGTTAGCCGTTTACATCATGCAAAATCTATACAAAGCCCATGTGACAAAATAATTTTTCCTTTCATGAGACTTTAATATGACTTATTATTTACAATAATAATGATCATGCAATAAATCATGCTTATTATTTACTCTTCACATCCAGGAAGCTCTGAGCCACATAGTAGGCATAAAGTTTAATTTATGATAATGGTTTGATTTGTTCTCCTTCATTCCTTCCTTCTTTGTTACTGCTATTTTAATAAATATCTTCTTGGATGCCATTTTAGTTCCTATTGGCAAGAAAAATACTATGATACAAGAAATATAAAATCATTTTCTCTATGTAAGTCCTTAATTTTTAGTAGAAGGAGAAAATGTATGAAATACATGCATATTAAATGATATAACTTCTCAAGGAATTTCCAAGAAAACTTTAAGGTTAAGCATCAGATACAATATAATTTGCATAATTCATTTATTAAAGGAAGATCTTTGCCCATAAGTACACTAGGTATGCCATTCCTAAAGAATCGCCTTATTGAAATCCACCACCCTCACCATGGAATGATACAATAGCAGATGCAGGTCTAGATTTGCTCAAGGCTCTACAAATAGGTCATTTATATCCTGACTCTGACTCACTTGGCAGATTCTATACACAATGCTAACTTTCCCAGGTTGAACCAATTTAAAAATAAATGATCTCTTGTGAAAGCTAAGTAGCAAAGACAGAGGAAAGCAATGGCAATTTAAAGCAGCAGCTAAGTATCTGTCAATATCATCACTTTATTGCACATAGGTAAATTAAACCAAAGAAAACTATGTAATCTAAAATGCTCAGTTCTGGATCCTCATTAAAAAATAATGCACTTGTTTAATGTTACAATATACGTGATATTAATCAGACAACAAACATTTTGAATGTTAATTTTGTACCAGACACTTCACTGGATTTATGGATATATCATTAAACACAGAGAACATTTTGTTTTTATGTTGAGGAAGACACATGAACTAGTTTTTTGTTTGTTTGTTTGTTTTCAAAAAAAATCCACTACATTCTTGAATTTGAAGGAATTTGAAGCAATTAAGTAGGAAAATTTAATAAATAGGGTGGTCAGAAATGACTGTGATAAAGCATTGTTACAGATGATACCAGAAGGCTGAGGCGCCAGTTACAATTCAAGCTGGAATCAGAGTGTTTTGGCAAAGAAGTCAGGAATTCCAAAAGCCCAAAGTTGGAAATGGTTTGTACATCCAAGAAATAGAAAAAAGGCTGGTGAGACCGAACCCTCATAAGCAAAGAGAGGGTTAGGTGCCAGTGTTGAAAGGATCATCAAGGCTTATGTGACACAGTGCTATGTGAACACAAAAAGAAGTTTCACTTTTCTTTTTTCTTTTTTTAATATAATTCAGCTTTATTTTTACTTAATTATAATAAGAATTAAAAAAAAAACCTCCATGACTCTGTGTAATTTCTTATAAATATTTCAATAGAAAACACTTTGAATTTAGCACAAATAATCTAGGCTAATCCACAACTAGACCTGAGTAAAGTCAGAAGAAACAAATTATTCCTCTGGTATGTTTGAAAGGATTGTGTGTCATCACAGAATCACAGATAAGTCCCTAGGTCTCGGGTGGGAGAAAGGGTGGGTCAAGTGAGGGTGCTGAGTCTGCCCCTCTTGAGCACACTGAGGGTGTGCAGAGAACAGGTTGGTGAGGGCAGTGACACATGGACTATTCTCATTTTTCTCTATCACCCCAAAGCTGACTTTTCAGGTGTGCTCTTTCCTAGCATGTAAAGCTTCCCAGCTTCCAGGAGGCAGGGGAGCAGAGCTATGGCAGAAGGATTACCTGGGGGCAGCCAGGCACATGCTCTGAGGAGCTGCTAGAAAACTGGAGAGCAGACAGGAAGACAGGTTCTTCTTCTTCTTCCTTTTGTGGACTGGGGAGGAAGGTGCTTGGTGACCTTGTCTTGAGTACAAAGGAGGAATACAAGTTTGAAAGGTTATATCTGTATGTTAAAACATATTGAACCAATAGATGGGGAGATGCAAACACTTTTATTTAAACTGAAGACGTTTTTAACAACTATACTGATAGTGGCATATCATAAGTTTTTAGCTAAATAAGATTCAACACTCTAAATGCAGTAGGAAGAGTAAAGAGAAACATAATCTGATTGTTATTTTAACAGATCAGTCTTGCTATTGTGTGAATGAATTGTAAGTGGGCAAGAATACAATTTAAAAAAACTAGTTAGGAAGATGGATGCTACAGTTGTCCAGAAAAGAGATGATGTTGTCAGATTTTTGTGTATTTTTGTTTTATATAAGTGAGTGTTCTCAAAAGTTCATGGAAAATGAATATTATGAAAAAAGCTATGCATGTTTTGAAAATTTTTGCACCAAAATAAATTCAGACATCAGTTCTAGTTCTCATTAATTTTTTGAAGTCCTCTTCTCTATATATGTGTTTTATTCACTGTTTGGATCAAAGAAAGAAGGCATCAAAATGACTCTCAGAGTTTTAGCTTGAGCATCTAGACAAACAATGAACTCTTTTTCTCAGATGCACAAAATACCAAGAAATAAGAGGAAAAACACAATGTGAGACATTTCAAGTATGAGAGAGCTTATTTGTCATCCAAGAGTAAACAATTTAACATTAAGTGGGCATTATCAACAATGATATATGGTGGGTCCCTGGTAAAATATTATGAATCCAAAATTGGAAGAGGTAATCAGTCTCTTGATAAAAATATGTAGGTATATAGAAACTGATTTTTTTTCCTTCCCAAAATGAGACTTCCCAATTAGTTTTTCTTTTCTATTTTATTTTATAATTTCTTTGTTACATTTAATTTGTTGTACATCTATTTGGGGCACAATATGGATGTTCAAACCATGCATATAGTGCACAACAGTCAAATCAAGGAGAAGAGCATATTCATTGTTTTCAACAACATAGGTTTAACACCTTAGAAACTGATACTTGAACCACAGACTTTCTTAAAAATAACATATCGTACTTGAGATATACTGCATGGTGCATGAAAACTTTACAAAATGAAAATAGAAAATTTAGAGCTGACCACAAATCTAGAAGAAAACTGTTTTAAAGCAAAGGATGTTTTTATTCTGCTCACAGCTGAGATTGTCATCTATCATTACTTCACAGATGACATAATTCACAAATTATTAAGGGTTTCACTGCAGTGTGAACTTTATCCTCTTACACATTCTGAAACACTTTCAATTTTCTCTAACTACTCTCTAAAGTAATTTTAGTCCCAAAGAATAGAGGAGGAAAAAATATATACATGGAATATATAAAACAGAGGCAGAAAGCTAATCTGTTATGACATTTATCTTCATGAAAGAAAAGATAGGCTGACTTGCTCATGGCTATATCATTTAGAAGTTATTTCTTCTCACTCATCTTATAAAGACACTTGTTATATGAAAGGTTAGGATTTCTTTATATTTTATACCAGCTATCTCTCTTAGTCCATAGTTTCTATAGCTGTCAAGTTTAAAATACCACAGGAGAACTTATTTTTTCAGTTACCATGATGTCCTTCAATATAGCTACTATTTTTTAAGGTTTATCCCTGAATAGTAGTTTAAAAGTGGTTAAGTATTTTTATATACAAAGCTACATTTGAATAAAAATAAGCACCTGTTAGGAGCAGAAGGTGATATGGTGCTTAAGGCGCTGGACTCCAGCATGGTCCACTGTGATTAGAGTGCAGGGCCCACTGGCTTGCTTTCTTACTTTATCTCCCTTTCTCTTTCTCTCTCTAGTGAGTGCATGTGTCATTTATCAAATTAAACAGTAATAGTAAATAAAATTAAATTTAAAAAATGATAAGAAATAGTATCTCTAAAATTTGAAATGGTATCCAGATCTGATGCTACTAACCACCAAGAGCTCCTTTAATCTCGACATGATACTAATTTATTACTTTTCTATTATATAGTACTATAGTTTCAATTACACAAAAATGAATGAGTTCTAGAGATCTGTTATACAACACTGAGACTGTAGAATAATAGATAATATATAACAGAATATTGTGTACCTTAAAATTTGTTACATCGATAGATTTTACGCCAAGTGCTCTTACCACAGCAACAGATAAATAAACTATGTAGTACTATATCCATCGAGGTGCACATACTATGTGAAAATACAAAATCATGCCAAAAGTACATGATGTAGGTGTCTACAAATAAACCATATAAACAAAATAGAAAATAAACATAATACTTGAATATTTAACCAGTTACTTTGTGCAATAAAAATAAGAAAAATGTTCACTTTTATTTTACCCGTTTCTATATTTTTGGCCTTTTACAGCAGGCATGAGCTATTTTCAGAAACTAGAGAACAGACAATTACAGAAAAGAAATGAGAAATATGTGGAATAAAATAAATGTCAATAAATAAAACCAGTAAGCATCATGAAAGCAAAATTACATTTGTGAGTTTGATTCAGTGGCTTAACACAAAATAAAAAAGTTATAAAATAAATACATAATAAGGAATATCAAACTAAAAATTAAATATAGTTAGTATAATCAAACTTCAACAAAAATGGGTTGATAGCTACACGAAACAAATTACCCTCAAATTCTTCTATTTAATTTATAAAATGGTCATTAAGCCTATAGTTAAAGAAAGATACATAGAAAAATAAGAATTTAAAAATTAGTTTGGCTTTCAATGTGTATGTTAACAAAAAAGTATATGTTATAACAACCTATCTGAAGAACACAGGAATTAATGCTATAAATTTAACCACAGAATGCTTTTGAGGATATATTAGTGAACTAAGAGAAAAACTTTTACTAAATTGGACTTTTAAATTTCTGAACAAAAATGTTACCTTGCTTCCTAAGAAATCAAAGAGCAAGGTCTGGGTCATTTTTCATAACTAAGTTTTAAAACTGTTTCATTCAATCATTTAGCAAATGTTTTGTTGCATGACTCTTATGTTTCAGAGATAAAGTGTGTTGTAGGAAAAAAAAAAAAAAAAAACAGAAAACCAGAAAAACTCTCCTAAAAGATTAGGGTCCTAAATCCAAAGAGTAACAAAATTAATTTAAAAATATGTAAAATAGTAAAATGTTAGATAAGGATTAAATAAGGGAGAGAAATTAGGGGCCAGCAGATGGCATGATGGTTACATTGCTGGACCCCCATGCAGTTGACTGTGATTCAAGTCCCAGAACTGTGGTGGCTTGGATGGCAGCTTAGCACTGGGTATGTGCGTGCACGCCCAAAGTCCTAAGAGAAGAATAGAGGTGGGATGTTGGAGTCCAGGTCAGAGAGAAGGAAGGCTTTACATCATTGTCTGAGGGGGGAAGGGTTTTCCAGGTAGAGGGTACAGAAGTTGCAAAAGCCTAAAGTAATATCTGCTTCTTTATGCAATTATTACAGATTTAACTGTAAAAACTGCTTTTTTACAGTTGCTTACTGTGAAAAATTGTTTGATGGTGTGCCTCTCACTACCTGACTTCCCTTTCCTGTTTCATCCCCCCCACCATTCTCTACTAAAGTTTATGGGAATCATATCTAAAAACTGTTACTGGCACTCAAATAATAGTGTCAGGATTTGAGTCTGTTAGAAATCCAGCTACAACAGAAGTGTCCTATGAAGCAAAGCTCAGGGTGGATTTTGATTGCTCCACAGTTGGCTTAGAGGCCCCACCTAATACTGGTAAGTGGAGTGTTATAAGTTCTATAACGTCACAGTATAATGATTTTTGCTACTCATCTGTTAAAATGGGGTGGAAATTGGAATCAGATATATTTACTCATGCAATAATGCCAACATTTGTGATGTGGGATCCAATGGTACTTTTAAGATCTGTGGAGTTGATTCATTGTTGTTAAGTCCATCAAAATACTGAAAGAAGAAAAACAACTGGCTCATGACAGTCAGCTATTAGTTCATGCACAACAGAAAAGACAGTTATGGAAACATTTAATTGACTTTCATCTCCCACAGTTAATGGTCACCATGCAGAGAATCACAAGCAAGGCCGATTATGAGAGTAGCCTAATTACAAGGGTGGCTTAACCTATGACATCAGCAAGTTTATGTACTGGAAGCAAGATCCTGATAAGGAGAGTGATGCACTTGGAAACGAAACATCTAAGAAAATGTACTTAAAAACCTAGAAACCCCAGCTCATTATGAATCCTTCCTTGGAACTTACAGAAGTGGCCTACAGTCAAATTCATCTTCCTAGAGGAAAATAGCATTCATTTGTCTAGCATTCATTGGCAGAGTCTTCACCTGAAAAAGATGTCAAATAAGATGATGCTTACTCTCTTCAAGATCTTTCCTACCTCTTCTAGATTCAGACCAATTACCAATAACTTCACTATAGTTGAGTTTCATCATAGTTCACTTGTAGAAGTGCTATCTCTGCTATCGATGGAAAAAAAAATAATCACTACCAGAAGGGCTACAGGAGCTGTTAATATATTGAGTTGTTGGAAAAGTCATGGCATATTTTTGCATAGAAAAACCTAGAGACTGTCATGACATCATGACTTTTCTGATGACCGAATATTTTGCAGGGAACATACTCTGGAACATAGTCTGGAAGCTAAAAGTGCTGCTGAACTAGTGGAGACAGAATATCAGGTCAGTTAGGGGGAAACATATTGATGTGAAGGCCTTGCTTCATGACTCAGGAATTAATGATCTAGAAAGAACATTTTGGAGGCAGTCCTAATATAAAGATGGACCAGCTCCTTTAGGCTTGAAAAAAATGGCCAATAGTAAAGAGGAGAGGCTAAAACTGCATAGGCAGAGAACAGAGAAAAGTGTTAGGAAGGCTCAGAGATCAGGAATGTTAAAATATATATTTATATAAGATCAAAGTGAATACCAGCAGACTGTTTTACATTGGAAGGCCCAGAAGACATCCTGTATATTCTTACTGTGAGCAATGTCCTAGTGAGCAGGACTCCAGATGATTGGGAAGCTCAGTTGTGGCTCTTCTCTACAGGCTAAGGTTGAATATCAGGGATACATTTATGTAATGAAAATAGCATCAGTGGCCATGAAAGGATTATACGATAATGACATTCATCTTTTAACCATCAGTGAATGACAGTTATTATAATGAGCCACAAAGTCCAGAATGGCAACTAGAAAATTATGACCTATAGGGATCTGTAGTGATGTCTGAGACATGGCATTTATAGGGGTGGGATGGCTGAGTGTTAAATGAGAGCATTGTTTGATATTCATAACAGAAAATTATAAAAATGAGCAGAAAGTAGATAACATGAGTCACAGCAATAGAGAATCACAATCCCTTGATCAGTTTTCTGTCTTGGCTCAGACATAAAGTCCATCAATTGAAAAGGATGACAGGATCAGTTGAGGAAAGAGTTTGCAATTAGACATAACAATTATTTCCCCCAATACTTTCTAAAAGGACAATATCAATTTATAAGAAAAATTTATACTGGGGAGAAAGAAACAATCTATTAGATGACCTAATAGATCATTTGAGAGATGTGTAATATAATGTATGAACTGACACTGACATCATCAAACTCAAGTCATCTACCCTTGTTAGAATGGGTGTTCACTGACCAAGTGGGACATGAGGTTCCTGGTCCAGATTTATCTCACAGTGGGACTATGGGTTTTTGACCCATTTCTCACATCCCCAGGCTATGAGTTCTCAGTCAAGATGGGTTCTTTGCAATTTGCAGGACACTCATATTTTGTGGTAGATTTGATAACTGCTCAGAAATATCCATCTTTTCCCTTCCTACCTCCATGGCAAAGTACACTTGCCTTTGCCATGTGACCTGCTTTGGCCAACAGGATATTGGCCAACAAGATATTAGCCAACTTTTTGCAAGTAGATCCTTGAAGGAATGAGGGAAGGAGGAAAGGATGCCCAAAGAGAAGGAAGAGAAAAGCATCAACAACAAAGACATTCTTCCCACTAATTGGATTTCAAAACCACAGTTGGGAGTGATGGCTACATAGAAGAAAATGGACTGACATGAACCCTATAACTTGAACATTTGATGTTGTTTGAACAGGTACATTAGCCCATTTTTAGAAAATGAATACCACTACCCATTGATTATAGCCTGGCCATATGAGTTATGTGGTCTGTACCTAGAGACCAGTACTCCAGGAACATGAGAGGTAATGAGTTTTATCCCGGGACGTTGACCAGGGCAGCAAAAGGGTAGATTAGATGCAATTAAGAAGGCACTACTAGGGAACCAACGGTTAGCATAATGGCTATGTCGCTGGACTCCCACATAGTCGACCGCGGTTCACGTCTCGGACCCGGTGGCTTAAAATTCACGCCCGGCGCGTGTGCGTGCGTGCCCAAGATCCTGAGAGGAGAATGGAGGAGAAGGGATTGTGGCGTGACCATCCCCCCTGGGGAGTGATTTCTCGCTTTCTGTCTCTATGTCTCTCTCTCTCTGGCGAGCACAGGCGCCCTATAGCAAAAACCTCTCAAAAAAATAAATAAATAAAAGAAGGCACTACTAGTATGTTGTATAAGATGGCAACTGTATTAAAGACAATCTGAGGGGAAAAAAAGAAATATAATTGCATAGTTGGACTGCTCTCTTGCACCTCTGTCATCAGCCGAAGAAGGGGTTACTCTAGATAACTGCTGCCATCTCAGCCTGAGCCAAGGACGACACAGGTGGAATGAACCCAAGCCTGACTAGTACTGCAAGATCAAGCCCAGCCAGGCAATCAGACCCACAGCGTGAAGCAAAGCTGCCCTGCTCAGCCCAGCCTATATTGGCTGACCCCAAGTCAAATCACACACAAATAAACAAGAATAAATAATTGCTATTTTAAGTCATTGAACTTTAGAGTGGCTTATTGGATAGTAACAGATAGCACATACCCAAAACATGTGATATTAGTTTTGCAATGAGACACTGGATAATGAATTGTTATTAGAAGCTGAAAAAAAAATGACAAACTGTTTCATGAGGCTAGAATATAATGGTGACCCATGTTAATTATCAGTAATATTTGGCAAAACTTTTGGTGGAAAAATAAGTATATAATGAACTGGTAGAACTGAAAGGAAAAAAATCAATGAAAAATGTTTTAAATGAGGTGGTTGTAACTAGCACATTTAATAAAAATGAGAAATATATTTAGAAAAGAATTGGCTACTTTACAAGCATACTTCAGAGTATATGTTAAAAATCTGTAAATTGTAGTATCTAAAATATAACTTTTTCTTTTTTTGCCAAATTAAAGTATACCCTTTGTAACACAACTTCACAAAATATAGGGATTTTACAGACATTCATGTCTTCACAGTAAAGCCCAAAGTAAAGTGTAGCTATAGGACACTTAGTTAAGACAAGATATAACTAAATTAAAGCCTTGTTAATTCACTCAGATAGACAAAATAAATAAATGAAAGACCAGGAAAAAAGCCCTTAGAACTATTTAGTGTATGGTTCCACTAAATCTTGATATGCTTAATATGTACATAACAGGTTGGAGAAAGAAGCATGTTCGAAAACAGAATTGTCCAAGTCAATGTGACTCAAGTACCTGTAAAAATCTACAAAATTCTTGGAACCAGCAGTTAGCGTAATGGCTATGTCGCTGGATTCCCACGTAGTCGACTGCGGTTTGTGTCCCGGACCCGGTGGCTTAAAACTCACGCCGGGCGCGTGTGCGTGCGTGCCCAAGATCCCAAGAGGAGAATGGAGGAGAAGGGATTGCGGCATGACCATCCCCCCTGGGGGGTGATTTCTCGCTTTCTGTCTCTATGTCTCTCTCTCTCTGTCTGTCTGGCGAGCGCACGCGCCCTACAGTGAAAATCTCTCCAAAAAAAAAAAGAGAAAAAATCTACAAAATTCTTAATAAAATGTATTTATATAAATACCACCAACATGGGTTAAATATGGCTGTGATAGTTTGAAATATAAAGACTTCTTAATGATCAGATTTCTACAGTCAAATAGAAGGCTAGGTTAAGAAAGCTGTTTAGCCATCAAAAGAGTATATTCTATAATGTTCTTTTCAGGAATGATCAAGAATACTAAGAAAAAAAAGAAAAAAGGAGATAACTTCTAAAATCAAAGTTAAGACCCATGGAAAACAATATACATGGAAGTCATTTCCAGGAAGTAGAGCCAGTGGCAATACAAGCCACATTCCCTATATCCTGAGGAAGGGTCCTGACAAGTGTTGTTCCAAAGATGATCAGAAATGCTATTAACTAGTTACTTGTTTCTTGATTCTCTCCTGTCCCTATTTAACACTGTATGATGAATATGTACGAGGCAGATGTTTTCACTTCATGTTTCTCCGGCTCAAGAGGTGATACATCTAGATTATTCATTTCTGTTGACCCTAATACCATGATTTACCAAGAGTTTGGAGAGTCCTTAATGCCAATGACTATATTTAGGATTTGGAAAGGAAATCAATATTTATGAGTAAAAGAGAAGGTTCTGGTACATTTAATTATTCAAACATACTCCGTTGCTTCTTTGGTTCAACCTTTGTGAGAAGAGCATATGTCTCTACCTCTTGCCTTTTGGCTCAGCCATGTGAACATATTAGCCAATGAGATTTTATCAAACACAACACTAGCAGAGACTGTAAATGTGCTTCCTCTATTTACCCTGCCTCTTGAAGATTCTGCCCTCACCGTGAGAGGATCCTCAGCAGAGAACTTACTACCCCTTAAGCATAGGCCCCAGATTAAACAAACAAACAAAAAAAGACACATGGGACCCATCTCAGCCCAAACAGTAACAAGGGGCTAACAACCTACGTAAGAGCACAGAAAGTGTCTGATTTATTCATGGGCTCCCTAATGATTTTGCCTCTAAGAAACAATTCACTTTTCTGGTGAAGCAAGTACAACAATGAGGACTTAACTACAGAGTCCACTGATTGTTCCATATTCTGCATGAGTGAATAGCTGACACCTGGTTAAAAAAAAAAATTGCACAATCTCTTGAAAGAACAATTAAGGGATAATTAGTTTGGGCATAACACCTTAAAGTGTTCAGGTGCTATCCTTCAAGAAGCATTATGTCTCTGCATCCATAACAATTAAAGACCAAGGGGTGTGAGTAGGAATGTGCCACTCACCATCAAGTTTAGAGGCCTTTGATGGGAAGGGTGGGGGTATACTTCTCATTCCTATTAATTTAAGCCCTTGGGAACCAGCAGATGGCGTAATGGTTACATTGCTGGACTCCTACATAGTTGACCATGGTTGAAGTCCTGAACCTGGTGACTTAAAACTCATGTTGGAGATGTGTGTGTACATGCCCAAGATCCTGAGAGGAGAATGGTGGAGAAGGGATTTGTGGCATACCCATCACACCTGGGGGATGATTTCTTGCTTTCTTTCTCTCTAGTGAGTGCACACGCCCTATAGCAAAACTATCTCTAAATTAAAAAAAAAAAGAAAGAAAGAAAAAAAGAAAGAAAGAAAGAAAGAAAACTTTAAGTCCTTGTAGATTATTGGCGGTAGAGATGTGGGGCCAGTTCAGTCAGGGAATAGAATAAAGACATCACTAATCTTAAAGTTGTAATTATCACCTAGTCATTTGGGTCTCTCCATGCCAGCAGAGCAGCAGTTAACGAAAGGAATTACCTGGTAAATAAACTCTGATTATCACGAGAAGTTACAGTTGCTGTTAAGTAATGGAATTAGAGGAGTTATGTCCTAAATTTAGGAAATTCACCCTTACGATTTTTTAAAAAATATTTTAAAGTGTTATGGTGGCTCAGGAGCTTCCATGTCTGTGCGTAGCTTTAAATGGATGAATTCAGAAATGACTACATGCACAATAATCATTTCTTTTTTCAGAGGAAGGTCTCACAGTATCATACCATGCAAACAGCTACGCTGGCAAAGAGTGAGAGGAATGTAGAATGATTAAGAGGAGGGATCTTATTTTGTTCATTTGGTAGCATCACATATTTCTGAATGTTCTTGACCCTTGTGGTTATGCATCAATATCTGTGCATTGAAGGTGTAGGTGTTTGTTCCAGTCTTTGCAGTCTGGCATTGCTTGTGACTGTCCTTCTACAGTACGCTCATTCAGAAATTCTGAGTAGACTGCTGTTCTGGTCCCTGAGCCCAGGACTGCAGCAGGTGTTCCAGCACAAGAGGGCACCACTGTGCTAGGTCCGCTGTGGGTATAATTTCCTGACCCCTGTGCTAGACTTGTAATATTCAAGTGCCCAAGGTATAGTTCTTGAACTTGATCTCTCTTTTTTTTTTTTGTCTGTAGATACAGCCTTGGAGACCTCACCTGGTGTCAAGGCTTTAAATTACATTGGTGGCACCCTAGTCTATGTTGGAAGTCAGGATTTCTCCCTAAAACAGCATTTTTTCAGACCAGATCTTCTACAGGATAGATCTTTTAAATGATGAAAAAATAGCCTGTGAGAAAATCCAGTTTATGGCCTTTTCTATATGACCCTTACGATTTTTTAAAAAATATTTTAAAGTGTTATAGAAACAAAACAAAAAGAGGAAGAAGAGACAGTGGCAGCAATAGCAGTAAAGAAGAAAGATAAGACGACAGAAATAATATGTGACCTACGAAGCCTAAGATACTATCAGCTTTTTCTAGAAAAAGTCCATTAGTCTAGAGAAAGAGTGGAAAGCAGAAAAGCAACAGACAGGGAACTAACTGAATAATAGGAGAAAAAAATGTAGTGATCTAGAAACCAAGAGAAGAAATATATTAAAACAGAAATACCAACGGTGTCAAAATATCTAGATAGGTCGTGAGTATTATGATTATAATTTTATAATTGAATGAACAACATAGAAGTCATTTAGAACCTTGAAAAAAATGTAAATTTCAAAAATGTCATAAAGATCTTGATTAAGAAAACAGGTTTCCCAATTCCAGTCATGAATAGATTTCTTCATGCCAGATCTCCCACTGGAAAGATCCTTAACAGATGACAAAAGGGGGGGGGGATTATTTATTTGAGGGAGCAGGTGATCAAGCAAAGCAGTAAACCAAAGAATACAAGATCCTTGAAAGAAGAACAGAATTATATTCCATACATTTGGTGTCCATTTTCTCTCAAAATATCTGCCCACTTTAATTTGGGTAGCTGAAAACTTGAGACACTAAGACAGTAAGAAAATAGGCTTTGAGAGACGGAGAAGTTCAAGAGACTTTCAAGCCATAAAATATTACAGTTCTGAAATCACCAAGGAGGAAGAACCCAAGTAAACAGCCACGGTTTCAGTTGGGATCTTCAAAGGTTTATGCCTTAGAACCAGGATAATCATAAAATAAAATCAACTCTTATAAATATTTCAGCCAAGCTTTTAATCAGATTTATTATCATTGATTTGACAACATTGATTTGGCTTCACTGTAGATGACCACCAGAAGTAAATTAAATTCTATTTGAAAGAACTTGGCATCAACCAGGACCTCTGATTAATCTCTTTTTTTTTTTTTTTAGAGGTTTTCGCTATAGGGCGCGTGTGCTCGCCAGACAGACAGAGAGAGACAGAGAGACAGAAAGCGAGAAATCACCCCCCAGAGGGGATGGCCATACAGCAATCCCTTCTCCTCCATTCTCTTCTTGGGATCCTGGGCACACACGCAAACTTGCCCAGCATGAGTTTTAAGCCACCAGATCCGAGACGTGAACCGTGGTTGACTACGTGGGAGTCCAGTGACATAGCCATTACGCTAACTGCTGGTCCCTGATTAATCTTCATATAGTTTTTTTCACACACAGAATGCAAATTGTATCAAAACTTGTCAGACCTTCAAAAAGACAAGATTTAATCAAAAACATAAGAAATAAAGAATAAAAATACAGACAAATCAGCACCTGAAAAGATACTCAACATCATGTCATTAGGTAATTTAAAATTAAACTCCAATGAAATAACACTACCCACCTACCAGAATAGTAAAAATCCAAAACATATACAATGCTAAATAGTGACAAGGATGAGGAGCAACAGGAACTCAATTCACAGCCACTTCAGAAGATGATTTGACAGTTTCTTAAAAAATTAAACATATTTGGGACCAGCAGTTAGCATGATGGCTACGTCGCTGGATTCCCATGTAGTCGACCGCGGTTGGCATTCGAGACCCGTAGGCTTAAAACTCATACTGGGTGCATGTGTGTGCATGCCCAAGATCCAGAAAGGAGAATTGAGGAGAAGGGATTGTGGCGTGGCCATCCCCCCTAGGGGTGATTTCTCACTTTCTGTCTCTCGGTCTCTCTCTGTCTTTCTGGAGAGCGCATGCGCTCTATAGCAAAACCTCTCAAAAAAAAAAAAATTTAAACATACTCTTACCATATAACACAGCACTTGTGCTCCTTGGTATTTACACTGATAGGTTCAAAATGTATATTCATATAAAACCTGAACATGGATGTTTACAGGAACTTTATTCTTAATTGCTAAAACTTGAAAGAAACCAAGAAATGCTTCCATAGAAGAATAAACTGTGATACATTTAAGCAACACAAAATTATTCAGAATGAGTTATCAGTCATTAAAATATGTACTTAAATCTTAAACACATATTTCTAAGTGAATGAAGTAAATTTTAAAAAGCTATATACTGTATTAAAAAAGAAAAAAGAAAAGAAAAAAAAAGAAAAAGGGACCAGCAGTTGGCATAATGGCTATGTCACTAGACTCCCACGTAGTCGACTGCAGTTTGAGCCTCAGACACAGTGGCTTAAACTCACACTGGGCGCATGTACGTGCGTGCCCAAGATCCAGAAAGGAGAATGGAGGAGAAGGGATTGCGGCATGGCCATCCCCCAGCGGGGGTGATTTCTCACTTTCTGTCTCTCTGTCTCTCTGGCGAGTGCACGCGCCCTATAGCAAAAAAACTCTCAAAATAAATAAATAAATAAATAAAGCTATATACTGGAGCCAGCAGGTGGCATAGTGGTTAAGGCACTAGATTCTCACAGGACTGACTGCAGTGTGAGTCCCAGACCTGGAGGCTTGTTTCCCACTTTCTCTCTCTCTGCCTCTCTCTGGTGAGTACACGTGCCCTATAGCAAATTAAAAAAAATAAGAAAAATAAATAAATAAAATATATAATTCTTTTAAAAAGGCTATATACTATATAATTCCAATATGAAATTCTAAAAGAAATAAATAAAAATTATGAAAACAGGAAAAAGATCAGTGGTTTCAAAAGGTTAAGAGACAGAAAGTGATAAATAGGTGGAGAACAGATGACTTTTAAGGGGGTGAAGAAATTACTGTGCGTGATATAATGGCAGATACATGTGATGCAGGTCAAAACCCATAGACTGTACAACTATGTTACAAGATGTAACTATGAACTTTAGGGGAAAATGATATGTCAATGTGTGCTCATCTGTTATCAATGATGCGAGATGTTGATAGTGGGGAAGGGTGTACATATATTGGAACAAGGGATACACAGAAAGTCTATAAATTCTGCTTAATTTTGCTATGAACCTAAAACTGCTCTGAAAAAAATAAAACCTATTTTAAAATTTACAGATAACTCAATTATTGGAGTATTTACATAGCAAATGCATGATAGTTATAATTAAAATGTTTAGAAATGAGGATGAAGAAACTGACAAAGAATTATAAGCTTGAATTGCTTGAAAAGTGAACTTTTTCAAGTACACTTTCTGAAGTGTTTGAAAAGTGAACTTTAGGGTCCAGCAGGTGGCATGGTAGTTGAGGTGCTGGACTCCCACATGGCTGACCATGGTTAGAGTCCTGGACCCGGCGGCTTGCTTTCTCGCTTTCCTTCTCTGTCTCTCTTTTGCTCGATCTCTCTGGTCAAATTAAAAAATATAAGTAAATAAATAAAATAACTCTTTAAAAAAAAAGTGAACTTTAAAAAAAGCTTTTCATAAAATGTTTATAAAATTTTCAATCATAAAATTAAAACCTCAATTGCTCATTTCAATAGCATATTAGACACAGCAGAAGGAATCATTAATAAACTGGCAGATCAGAAGTTAAAAAGATGAACAATACAAAAACTCATAAAAGTAATAGGAAAAATAGTGAGAAAGTCTAAATTACTTATTATTGGAGACCCAGAAATGTAGGAGAAAAAAATGTGACCAAGGTAGACACAATTTGAATAGTCTTTACAATTCCTGTTCCTCTGTTGTACATTGCTGATATACTCCTATTTCCTCAAGTGTGAGCAAAACCTATCAATATAATGGAATATTACCGTACTGGCAATGTTATGTTATATGACAGAATTATTTCTAAAATGTAATTAATCAAAATGGAGACTGTCCATTTTGGTGTTATACAACTGGTAGTTTCAGAGAGGACACAGATTCAAATAGAGATACCCGATTGTCCTTAAAAAAGCAAAATTTCATGTTGTAGACAGGAACGCAAAGAGCTGAGAAGAACACTTTTATAACCAAAGGCATTGAAATCCGCCCAATTCCAGTAAGTAATCTCAGAAAAAGATTCCAAGCTTCAAATGAAATCATGACCCCAACAGACTTTACGTCAACCACTGGTCCTGACCCCCTTGTCCTTTACAAGATCATTCTTGGGTTCAAAATGCTTAACTTTGTTGTCAATAACCTCAGCATCCTAATCTGGTCATGAGGTTTGGATCAGGATTTGAAACTGCACTAGGAGAAACTATAAGTAGAAGGTGATCAGAAATACACAAAGTAAAATTCATCAGGTATGAGTGTTAGGACATAGTAATTCATTTGGAGGAACAAAACCAATTAAGAATCAGAGTTAAGTTTGTTTCAGCCTACCTAAAGGCAAGAATTCTATGAGTCTTTTCCAATTCTTTGATTCTAAGATCTATAAGAGAAACTTTAAAATCAAAACCAAAAACTTGTGTATAACTTGAAAGACTTTAGATTTGTATTGATAGAAATTTTAGCAACGCATTCCGAGTGCACACATGCTTAAAAATGTATTATTAATAAAAGTTATGATTATCTAAATAGGCTAAAATTTTCCTGCGGTCCCACATAAACTACTGCCTACAAAAGTTTCATCTATTCTTCATGCACTTCAGTGTCAAGGACTTAGAAATAAAGAAAGGAAGGAGCTATGGTCTGACAAAGATAATCAGTGTTCAGTGGCTTATTTTCAATTTTTGGAAACATTTCATAGTCCACAGGAACATTTCCCTTTCTCAATTGATTTTATATCTAGGGAGCTATGATGCAGGTAAGCTCAGTTCAATCCAGTTCAATATGTGTGGTTTGAGCACTCTTGAATCACCAGGAAGGCCCTAGTGAAGACTGTAAGAGAAGAGACTGGAAGTTTTCTGTCTTGTCTTCAGAGAACTTAAATTCTGGCTAATGTATCTTTGTAAATTTATATTTATTCCTTATTTGATGCCAAGTAAGTTATTTCAGATGAATGATAAAATAAAAACATGAAAAAAAATTCGAAATCATTAAAAACTCCACCACTCAAAAGAAATAACCATGATTATTTATGTATATTTCTTTTCTGTTTTTCTATATTTATTTAGATATATTTTTACAAAGTTTAGTCATTTTATAAAGACTATTTTGTGACCTCCTTGTATCACAAAATGATATATTAGAGTCACCTTTTCGTGTCAATAGGTATAATTCTACTTAATGATTTTAGTGAATGCATGCTATTTCATGCTGTGGTTGTGAATAAACCCTAATTTATCTACCTATTCCTTATTTTTTTGATATCTAGTTATTACCAATATTTTACTAAAAGAATCTTGATATTCTTTATGAATCTCAACCATATATTTAAAAATTAAATCTGGCAGAAAATATTTTAATCATGTTTTTACAACTTCGACTACATTTTCCAAACTTCACTAGTTTTCTAGTAATATTTATAAAATTACCCAGTCTTAAAATACTTATCATGGGACCAGCAGATGGCATAAAGCTTATGTCACCAGACTCCCATGTAGTCAATCCTGATTCACGTCTGGGATCTGCAGCTTCAAATCATGCTGTATGCATGTGCATGCATGCCCAAAATCCCAAGAAAAGAATAGAGAATTGATTACAATGTGGCCATCCCCCTGGGCATGATTTCTTGCCTTCTGCTTCTCTGTGTCTCTTTGTCTCTCTGGCGAGCACACACATCCTATAGTAAAAATCTTTTAAAAAACTTATCATAACAAAGGAAAAATGCTTATGGTAGTATTTCCCAAAAGGTATTGGACAAATATGTTCTGCCCTCAATGATGCTTCCCATGAAGAGTTGGTTTAAAGTAGTTTGAGGAATATGATATTATTTCAAATATTTTGATCTTCAGAGTTTATATTAGCATTTCAAATACTTTGAATAGTCCAACACTAAAGAAATATGTTTAGTTTTGTTTAAGTCAACATTTATTAACTAGGGCACATTGTTTTGGTATAATACCTATCAGCAAGATTTAAAATATTCCTTGCTGCTTTTAAAAAATGATTTGAAAATACCCAAGTTTAAATAAAATGATAACACACATTTTGTATACTCAAAACAAGCATACTTTATATAATTTATTTAGTGATTAGCATTGAAGCACATTTAAAATAGTTTAAGCCATAAAGAAATCTAATGGTAACCCTGAATAACACTATATTTGGGATACTTCAGTCAGATACTCCTGCATTCACATTTAATTGATTGCTACACTTCAGAATGACATTTTACTTTTATTGTATGACTCCATATAATATAAGTTGTGTTATAATGGGACTCTGTAGTATGTTTAGGAATAAAATTGGAACCAAAGTTTATAGCATATAAATTTTAGTGGGAAGCATATTTCATGTATAATACTGTAAGGTACTCTAAAGCTAATCCCCAAATAAAATTAATTTAATACCAATTCTATATTATCTAAAAGTAATAAGAAACAGGATATTGATGTATACTCAAATGCTTGCTGACCATCTTTCATTTTGACTCTAGATGAAAAAGATAATATTGGTATTTTTCATATGTCAACCAAATACCTAGTTATACATAGCATAACCTCCATGTGCAAAAACGGCCTTGTCAATCAATTGTCTTGTTATACACGATTCTGACATCAGATTTGAGTATAATAAGATATAAGACTGACAACTAATTAGTCAAATGTGAGAAAAATAAATTGTCCTTTCTTTTCCTTTTTTTTTTTTTTAATGATACAGTTTTTAGTTTTTCATTCACTCATGGCTAGTCTAATTTGTGACATTTCACTCTTATTGAAAATACCTATGCTATAATTCTCTTTTATTTTTTGTGCCACTTAAAAGATTTTATTGATATGTAGAAGCAAGTGATTTACATATGCTCATGATAATATATTAATCAGAACATCAAATAACATTGTATTGTACAGAATCACCAAGAGAATTTTTTATTGAATTAGAAAAGTAGTTCTTCACAGATTTCCTTGTGTAATAACATAATAAAAAATGGCGCAGCCTTGATGACATACTGAACTATAGTGTTGTAAGCAACATAGCTAACTACAGGTTGTTATGTCAGTTGGTCTGAAAATATGTCAGGCCTACCCATGGACACCCTGGATCCTGAGGAGCTGAGGCTGTGGAAATGAGATCACACAATAGAGAGATCCTATTAAGGGTGCTCTCTCTCTCTCTCTCTCTCTCTGTCTTGTGCACATTCACACATGCCCTATTAAAAAGAAAAGTGAAACCAGAGGAATGCACAAACTGCATTTTTTAAAATTTATCACTAAAACTCATTAAATTTATGTGTGCCAACCAATGCCACGAAACTCATACTTACTCCGTCACCTTGCAGGACCTAGTACTTTCCTGAGCCTAGAAAGATGGATCTAATCTGCAGTGAAATTTGCTGTCTCATGATGGATTAAAATGGCCCTTTCAAGAAGACCTAGCAAAGAGCATACCTAAACGGTCATACCAGTTTAGAATTCTGTGGTTCTGTGCTGCTAATAATAGATCTTCAGCACTACATAATTTTTGGACAAAGTTCTGTGAGCTGGGAAAGGTCCCAAACTGTCCCATTTCTTAGGTCTTAGAACACTACTGGTTGGTTTGAAGGCAGCCACCAGGAGGTTTGCTGAAACCAGAATTAAGTTATATGAATTTAAGATTATAGACATATGAATGAAGAAGTCCTATTCAATTTTTTTTTTTTTTGGAGAGGTTTTTTTTGCTACAGGGTGCGTGTGCTCGCCAGACAGACAGAGAGAGACAGAGAGACAGAAAGTGAGAAATCACCCCCCAGAGGAGCTGGTCACACCACAATCCCTTCTCCTCCATTCTCCTCTCAGGATCTTGGGCATGTACACACACGCGCCCGGTGTGAGTTTTAAGCCACAGGGTCCGGGACGCGAACCGCGGTCCACTACGTGGGAGTCCAGCGACATAGCCATTACGCTAACTGCTGGTTCCCAGGGCTATTTTATTTTTAAAAAAAAGCGTATTAAGTTTCCTCAGTGTAAAGCATAATGCTAAATTAAAGAAGGTAAAAATAACAATTGATAATGGGCAATTCCTTACTTCAAAATGTTATTCTAGTAAAGGTCTTGGGAAAGAAATGAAGGAATTCAAAACAAAGCAAAATCTTATATATGAAGTCTTCAAAAGGAATCATAGCAAATGTGTATTATGAAAATAATGACATAGATTTCAAAAATTTTGTACCAAAATAAATTCATATTTTAATCCTATTTTTCACAAACTTTTTGAGGTTCTCTCATAGACTTTAAAAGAGTCACCACTGGGACCAGCAGTTTGCCTAATGGCTATGTCACTGGACTCCCATGTACTCGACTGTGGTTCAGTTCCCAGACCTGGTAGCTTAAACTCGCATTGGGCGCATGTGCATGCATGTCCAGGATCCTAAGAGGAGAATGGAGGAGAAGGGATTGCAGCATGGCCATCGCTCCTCGGGGGTGATTTCTCGCTTTCTGTCTCTCTCTGTCTCTCTCTTTCTGGCAAGTGCATGTGCCCTATAGCAGAAAACCTCTCCCTTAAAAAAATTTTTTAAAAAAAGAGTCACTATAATTGTTATGAGGGATGGAAAAAAAAAGAGTCTATATTTATGGCATATTGTGAAAAATGATATTATTTGAGGTTTTGGAAGGAAAAACATAATTTTAACTCGGAAAAAAAGGGAAGACAAAAAAATTATGGTACGAATGTTTGAATATACTGAAATTTGTAGCAATATGGGGAAATTCATCCTAATTAGAAGAGGAGTTGGAAAACTGGAAGATAAATTATTGGCCCCTTTTAAAGAGGCTGAATGAAAAGTAAGGTCATGTACAGTTTAGTGAGTTTTTTAAGAGGTTTTTGCCATAATGTGTGTGTGCTCACCAGAGAGAGAACAAGAGACAGAGACAGTGAGCAAGAAAGTGAGAAGATGGGCATGGTGCAATCCCTTCTCCTCCAGTCTCCTCCTGGAATCTTGGGCACATGAACACTCACACCCAGCATGAGTTTCAAGTCACTGGGTCTAGGACTCAAAGCCAGGTCGACCATGTGGAAGTCCAGCAATGTAACCACTATGTTATCTGCTGGCCCTCTTGTTTTGTTTCGTTTCTGAGAGATTTTTGCTATAAGGCACATGTGCTCACTGGAGAGACAGAAATACAGAAAGCAAGAAATCATTCCCAGGAGGGATGGCCATGCCACAATCCCTTCTCCTCCATTCTCCTCTCGGGAATTTGGGCACACACACACGTGCCTGAAGTGAATTTTAAGCTGCCGGGTTCAGGCAAACCGCAGTCAACTACATGGGAGTCCAGCAACTTTTTAAAATTTGTCAGTTTGAGTTTGTTTTGTTTTGAACAAAGACAAGAGAAGCTATTTTAAAGCTAAGGTGTGTCCTGGTCTATTCAGGGAAGCCATGCTCTAAATTCCAACTTCTAGACTCCCGAAATATTCAGACTAGAAGCCATTTTAAAGCTGACATGTATCGTGGTCTGTTCAGGGAAGCTATGCTCTAAAATCCATCTTCTAGACTCTCAAAATATTCAGACAAGGTAGGGCAACCTCTATCTTCTTGCTGTCTCTGGCTGTCTGTCTCTCTGTCTCTGTCTCTGTCTCATGCTGTTTCTCTCTTTCAATTTTCAATTTTTTAAAAAATTTTTCAACAACTTCTCTTCACCTTGGGTGTTTTCTTTTCACTTGCTAATTTCAGAAGCCATTTTAAAGCTGAGGAGTGTCCTAGCATGTTCGTGTGGCAAGCTTTTACGTGTAGAAAAGAATTTTTTCCCTCCTTTTTGGTAGTATTTTTCAAGTTTTCTTGTTTTGCTTTTTTTTTTTTTTAACTTTTCTTTCCCACTCTAAGCTTTACTCTCCACACACTAAATGTCTAGATAGACCTTTGTGCACAGTAGCCAAGCATCTGTTACTTTTGGAGTCATTGAAAATCCTCCATACTTATTGAACCTCTTGCTTTAAGAAAGAAATTTCTTTTTATAAATCTGAACTAGTAGTCTCTTTCTTTGGATACCACATTGCGACGCACAGTGGAGGAGAGATTTTTGTCACAGAATGACAAGAAACCACCACAGAGGCACAAGAAACATGAGAAACCAAGAAAATATCTCTCCCCTAAGGGAAAAGAACAATTCCTCATCATTCACAGACAGTATAGTAGAACTGGTGGAAATGTATGATAAAGAATTCAGAGTATTCATAGTGACAAAACTAAATGAGATGCAAGAGCT
>NW_006159555.1:583284-597654 GCF_000334495.1 Tupaia belangeri chinensis
TGTGTGTGTGTGCATGCCCAAGATCCCGAGAGGAGAATGGAGGAGAAGGGATTGTGGCATGGCCATCCCCCCGGGAGGTGATTTCTCGCTGTCTCTCTCTGTCTTTCTGGCGAGAGCATGTGTCCTATAGCAAAAAACCTCTCCAAAAAATAAATAAATAAATAAATAAATAAATAAAATAAAAATAGAAAGGAAAGATATAGATAGGAGCCAGAAGAAAAAAGATTAGAATGTAAATTACAATGTAAGGTAAAAAAAAAAAAAAAAAAAAAAAATTAAAAAGGGAAAAAGTAAAAAAAAAAAAATGGTATTTAAAAAATCCTCTAAAAAAGCCACTAAGATTTCTTTTCATCTCTTACTAAGGCAGCACAAACCAGAATCTAGAATTAAATGTTTGCTGCAGACAAAGGTACTTCCCAGTTTCAGCAAAGGGGATCATATTTAGCCATCCATTCCTTTTTTTTTTTCCTTTCTTTTTCAGTTCTGAATCCAAGCCTACCTTGCCTGAATGGCAGAACCAATACCTCAGTTCAGGCATATTCATTTCACTCCGGTAACATTTCTAAACTGAAAATGAAAGTTTTCAATGGAATCATGGAATAAAAAGCTAATCTCTATGGCATCTCTAGAGCATGACACCCACACTGTATTATCATCTTGAAAGACCTTTTCACACTGAACAAAGACAGGTTCTCTCAGTCTAGCTTCAGTTGCTGTGATGACTTGAGATTGCATGTCACAAGAATGATCCTTGGTATAGTCCATCATTTTCTAACAGCTGTGTGCTCTAAGTACTCTTTTCGCAGGTTAGTAACTAAAGAAATTTTCACTTGAGTCTGGTATATACTACATTTACACTTGGAATTTACATAGAAATTTTCACTTGGGTCTGGTACATACTTGTAAATATTCATATATTTTATGGTGATTCATCCTACATTAATGTTTCTTCAAACTAATTTATACTTATTATATTTTAGATAAATGCATGTTATGGTTATATAGTAATATTCTAGAAATATAAATATGAGAACAGAGGAGAGAGAAAGCGAGAGAGTGAACTACAAACTAGCAGAAAGCAACAATTTGCTCTGATAGATGTGACCTTTTCATTTATAAGGCCATCATTGTCACTTACATGTTGTTCTATAGAAGTGACGGTTGTTATTACCGGAGGCTAATACTATTTATTAATTGAAAAGTTTTTGATGGACTATTAGAGAAGAGAATTCATATAAATAGGAAATGAACACATACATGCACACACACACACATAGGTATTTCAGCAAAACTACAAATTGAATCTTGACTATCAGGTGCTTAATTGTCACTTAGTCTACATGAATACAAATTGAGGGCATGAAATTACCAGATATACTTCTAGCTTCAATAAACTGTCTATCCATGTCTAACCATGTCTATCCAAATGTTAAATACATACTTTCACTTTTTTATATTTTTTACACTAACCTTTTGTTTGAATCAAAAATAGGAACAGAAAGATGGAAATAAGCTGTTTTTTCCTTTCTGAAAATATTACATTGTTTCACGAAAAACATTTTTTCAAAGCTTCACAGGATATGTTTTGTATACATAAGGATAAAGTTAGTTCAACATATACATTTACTCAAAAATACTATTATTACATAGACTTTTATAATTTTGTTTATTAAAAAAGTATCTAAGATCTATTTCCTTTTTGTTTCTTTTTAGTTTGCTATAGAGTGTGTATGCTCACCAGAGGTAGGGGGGAGAAGGGGTGGTGAGAAAACACCCCCTAGGAGAAATGAACACTTCACAATCCCTTCTCTTTCCTTCTCCTCTATGAATTTTGGGGCACACTCACATTCAACACCAAAGTATTTTTCAAGCAGTAGGTCTAGGATCAGTGATCCTTAACCTCCTTGCCACCTGCTGGCCCTCTATCCACTATTTCTCAGACTTTTCACCTGAAAGGCATTTTGGTGTTACAAATAAAACATATTGTATACATATTTTGATTTGTTGGAAAGCAGAAGTTCTGATAGTGCCTCTAATGCTAACAGTACATATGCTTTGTTTATATGAAATAAAAATCTATATTATGCTAGCAGAGATATTTGGTGACATTAAGGCTATGCACCAAGGAGTATAGTCCCAGATTTATAATTCATGGAACACTTACTGTTTGTCGGATATTCTTCTAGGCAATGGAGATACATTTTGAACAAAAAAAAAAAATCAAAATTTCCTGTCCTGCTCTAAAGATAATAAAATGCCTAGGCAGAGGTGGGTGATAGAAAAGAGTTAGGGATTGAACATGGTAAGGGAGGAGTTTACGGAGTTCCATTTTAAAAAGAGTGGTCAGATCTGACCACCTCATGGAATTTATTATAGGGCAGGGACTTGAAGGTGATGAGACAGACAGACTAAAAAGCCAGTGTATAAAATGCCTATGATGGGAACTGGCATATTCAAAGGACAGCACAGAAGAGTTGAAGAAGAGAGAGAAGGAAGAGTGGGAGAGGAAGACAACGAGGGTACCAGATCCTATAGGATTTTGTGAGCCATTGTATTCTAAATGGACCAGTGGAACACTGCAGTGTTTTAGAACAGAGGTGGCATGATTTGGCTTACATTTAAGTACACTCACTAAAGATGACATACGAATAGCCAGAAGGCATATGAAAAAATGCTCAACATCCCTCATCGTAAGGGGAATGCAGATCAAAACAACAATGAGATACCACCTAACCCCAGTCAGAATGGCTAAGATTTAAAAAAAAACAAAAAATGATAAGTGTTGGCGGGGGTGTAGTGAAAGGGGAACTCTCTTACACTGCTGGTGGGGATGTAAATTAGTTCAACCACTGTGGAGAACAATTCGGAGATTCCTCAAAAATTTACAAATAGAACTGCCATATGATCCGGCAATCCCATTTCTTGGCATCTACCCAAAGGACAGAAAAATTTCTCATTGGAAAAGTGCTTGCACATCGATGTTTATTGCGGCACTTTTCACAATTGCTAAGACATGGAATCAACCCAAATGCCCCCGTACGGATGAATGGATTGAAAAACTGTGGCACATATACTCTGTGGAATACTATTCAGCCATTAAGAACAACAAAACCCTGACTTTTGACAGAAAGTGGAAGAATATGGAAGATTTACTGCTGAGTGTAGCAAGCCAGGCTATGAAGCTGAGACACTGTATGTCCCCCACTTAATATATACTGAATGTCCACACTCTATAACTGAAACTGACTGGCTAAAGGATGTACAAACAGAAGAGGTGGATGTGAATGCCAGATGTGGGGTGTGTGGAGGAGTGGGGCCTGGGGAAGAACATTTGGAGGAGGGATACGAAGACAGCATTGTTGAGACAGGGAGGTAGTGTTGCTATATTTTGATCAACTAGACCGGGGAGAAATGTTCATATATTGAAATGATCACCTTGTAAGCTGAATAATGTAATTGAATATATTTTTTTAAAAATGTAAATAAAAATTAAAAAATAAAATTAAAAAAAACATAAAATAAAAAAAAAATAAAAGGTTCAACTGGCTGCTGTTTAGAGAATTCTGTAAGAGGAAATCTAGTTAGGGAGCAATTACTCTTATTCTGGGAAAAAGATGATGGGAGATTTACAGAGTAGAATCAGTGAACGGGTAAGGGTGGGTTTGTGAACATATGCTGATGAAACTCACTGATGAGCTGATGGAAGGTGTTGGGGAAAAAGAGGCTATCAGGATAACGTCATAGTTTGGGTCCTTGAACTTTGGAAAGACATGTTTGCCTCTTCCTTGCTTTGGGAAGATCTGCTCTCAGGGTCTACAGGAAGAATGCAAGTTGAATACACAGGAATGCACAGGCAAAATATGGTTCCTTGGGCCATTGTTGCAGATTCTACCTATTCAGAAATTTTGGTGACACATCAGGGTTAGATTGGCCAGAAACTTCATTGTGTCATCTAAAAAAGAAAGATTTTTTTCAAAGAATATTAATACTGCCTAAAAATTTTAAGAAGGGAAGAGAACATTAACTTGGAAAAAAAAATTGCTTTCTGTTTTTCAGTAGTACCCTTTTAACAGGAAGATTTTGTATGAATAGAAATCTTTTAAGAAAGGTTCTGTGAAACCTGAACTTCACAAAACATATTTTTGTGTGGTTGTGAACAGCTGCTTTGTCTGAGTCAGACATGAAGCTAATCTGCCGCTCATAAAGTCTGATACATATAAGGCAAGACTAAATTATTTTAAAAAGTTCAGCCTCCTTGATAGTCAACATCATGTGAATGTAATCAATAGTGACAGTCCATCTGTCATTCATCAGATTAGTAGAAGTCTGAATTGTTTAAAAGAACATCTGATTTTCTGGTTTACGATGGACTGAGTGCATACATTAGTCTACCCACTCTGCCAATATCTGAGATTAGAATTTAGTTTAGACATTGAACTATATAATGATAATAACAAAGGACATGAGTACTATAAGCACCTAAGAGACTTTGTAAACTTTCAGAGGACGGATTGTATGTGGGTTTACCTTTATAGATATGCCTGAATACATGAAACGAAATCTCAGAATTTGCACACAAGAAGGCTTCAGGCTTCATCAAAGGTTAAAGCCACCATTCCATGGGTCCCTGGAGAGGAGTCAACTATGTAGTCAGCAGATTTGTAGTACAATCGCTAGGGTGGAGCTGAAATCTGTAATTCGTAATAAGGCTGTCTACAGAACAGCTGGAAGATCCCTGCATATGTACAGAATACTGGCCCTATGGCATTTGGCCTCTCATCAGAAACTAGAGAACTCTCGTCCAAAGAAATGTGACATTACAGGCAACACAGGGTCGAAGAGGGGACATGAATAAATTTAAAATAAAGTCACATTATTCATTGAGTAGTGATATTCATTTAATGGCATCATTTAATCTAATGATTTTCAGACTTCATTAGGCATTTAGAAAATTAGTGGATCAAAGTTTTTCGATCTTAAGTGTGTAGACAATTACCAGGGATTAAAGAGTTACACTGAAACTTCAGAAAGTCTGACTCCATAGCTTGGCAGTGGTTCCTAGAAATAGGCATTTTGAACAGGTACACCTATATGACTATGTTGAGGTGGTAGAGAATATAGTAAAAGAGAAGCAAACAGTAGGCACAGTTTTCTGTGCTCTCTAGTATTAGTATTTGCATTCTCAGCATTCTGTCTTTATAGAGGAATTTTCCTATTCCCCTATATTTATTCGCCTCCTACCCATACATCAAAATGCAAGCAAAAGGCTTCAGGTACATCAAATACTAACTCTCTCCTCTAAATACCTGTACTGATTTCACTTTTTCCATTCATATGGCAGGATATACTACTTTCACATACCTACATTATATCACTGATGCATTTATTGATGCATTTCATTATTATTAAAATATTCCACATGTACTGGGGCATATATATTAGTTAAACCAATATTTATTCATAAATGTTGGTCTTATCATTTTTATTGTCAATATTAAACTGATACTGGGACCAGTAGTTAGCATAATGGCTATGTCACTGGACTTCCATGTAGTCGACCGCGGTTAGCGTCCCAGACCCAGTGGCTTAAAACTCATGCTGGGCAGGGACCAGCAGTTAGCATAATGGCTATGTTGCTGGACTCCCACGTAGTCGACCACAGTTCAAGTCCCGGACCCAGTGGCTTAAACTCACACTGGGTGCATGTGCGTGTGTGCTCAAAATCCCAAGAGGAGAATGGAGGAGAGGGGATTGCAGCGTGGCCATCCCCCCTGGGGGGTGATTTCTCGCTTTCTGTCTGTCTGTCTCTCTCTGTCTGGCGAGCACATGCGCCCTATAGCAAAAACCTCTCCCCCCCAAAAAAATAAAAAATTTAAAAAAAAAAAAATATATATATATATATTAAACTGATACTCAACCTTTCCATTCTTTTCATCATATCACTCCACTCAGAAAAAAAAAAGAAAGAACAAAAGAGGAGAGGAAATAAGGGATAGGAAGAGACACATAACATGTACATTTCAGAACCATGACAAAATTTTTAAATATATCATTTGTAACATATTCATGCATTGCTCCTGCCCAAAGACAAAGAGATAGGGTAATCTGTGGACTGAGATAGGACAAATAAAAGTGGGGGTCAGGGGGACCCAGCGACACTGCCTAAGCCAGTCTGTGCTCATTCTCTTGGAGGAAGGAAAAGCCACGTGCTTCAGCTGAGGTGCTCCTTGTGGTTCTAAACAAGCCTCTCTGGCCTTCTCTGGCTGATACTCAGGTTTCTTCTATCTGTAAAGTCTAGCAGTAGATTATGTCTTTGTTTGGAGCTTTTACATGTCCTGCAGTGATAAACGCAAGGACTGTATCTACTTTAATCTGCAATGTATTATTGTTTTATGAATTTCAAGTTAAAGAATAGATATTTGAAAATGTAAATTCTTGGAACCCATGAGCCTCTATCAGTCCACTTGTCTTTTCAAGCAATTACCTTTGCCCAAAAGGAATTTATAATCTGAAAAAGAGAGACATGGGGGGCCAGCAAGTGGCGTGGTGGATAAGGGCACTGGATTCCCACATGGCCAACCTCGGTTCGAGTCTCAGACCTGGTGGCTTGCTTTCTCACTTTCCCTCTCTCACTCTCTTTCTCTATGTCTTTCTGGTCAAATTTAAAAGAAAGAAATATAATGAATGAATAAGTTGAATTAAATAATTCTTTAAAAAAAAAAAAAAGAGACATGGAACCAACCCAAATGTCCACAAACAGATGAATGGATTAAAAAAGTGTGGCACAGGGAACCAGCAGTTAGCGTAATGGCTATGTCACTGGACTCCCATGTAGTCAACCGTGGTTTGCGTCCCAGACCCGGTGGCTTAGAACTCATGCCAAGCGCGAGTGCGTGTGTGCCCAAGATCCCGAGAGGAGAATGGAGGAGAAGGGATTGCGGTGTGACCATCCTTCCTGGGGGGTGATTTCTCGTTTTCTGTCTCTCTGTCTCTGTCTGTCTAGCGAGCGCACACGCCCTATAGCGAAAACCTCTCAAAAAAAAAAAAAGTGTGGCACATATACTCCATGGAATGCTATTCAGTCATAAAAAACAAGACCGTTGTATGTCTCCACTTAACACATACCAACTGTCTTCACTCTATGGTAGAGACTGAAAGATTAGAGGACATAAAAGCATTGAAAACAGTTACAGACACTAGAGACAGTGTGGATAGGGAAGGAAATTATGGGGAAAAACATAGAGAGGTAAAATATTTGTGGAACACATAAATGGTTTACTACCTGTTGATGATAACTCATATAGTAGTCTCAAATAAATAAATAAGTAGATAATTTTAAAAAAGAGAAAGAAGCAAAACATTTAAGGAACACAGAAATGGAATATTATCTGCTAATGATAATGTGTATGATAATAACTTTGACTGGACGAAGAAGAGTGTATTCATGGTGGGAAAACTCAATTTGTATGCTGTAATGATATACAGTGATTAAATGTAAAAAAAAAAAAACTCTTTAAAAAAAGAACAATAGTTAAGGGAATTTAGTTTATTTTTGCATTATTTTTGTGTCAAGAGTGAAACCAACTTGTTTCTTTTCTCTTACCTTCTTGTTATATGCATTTTATTTATTAAGGGTCATCAAAAGCTTGTGAAAATGTGTATCATAAAAAAAAGAATGAATTTCAAAGGTTTTCTGCACCAAAATAAACGTGCACTTTATTTCTAAAAAAAAAAAAAAAGAAAAAGAAAGGAAGAAAGACAGACAGACAAACATTAAAGGACATATCAAACATTATGCTAACCACAGTTTAGAAAACTACAATGTTGTTTTTTCATATAATTTTTAAAAGCCTGAATAAGATTTTCCCATAATGATAACCTTAAATTTACAGGTAATATGTTACTTTCCATTTTAAAATACATTTATTGTCTAAATTGCAAAAGCAAAACACATTCATGTTAACAGAGAATTTGAAGACAAGTATTGAAAGCATTTCTCAAATTCCCCATCCATTTCTAAGTCATCATGTTCCTCTTCCAAGGCAAACTACTGTTCAAAGTGCATGTAAATTATTTTGGAGTAGGTTTCAATAGTCTTAAAATAATAGTGAGAGTAATGACATTTGTGAATATTTGCTCTGTGTAGAACTCTCGGTTATGTTCTTTAACTGGACTAGCTCATTAATACTCATAACTAGAATGTGAGCTATAGATAATTAACAACCTCATTGTGCCACTGAAAAAATCTGACACTGAAAGTTAAATAACTTGTTTGAGGACATGAGGCTAGTAACTAGTGAGACCAAGATTCCAATAAAGTAGAATTGTACCAACTTCTTACATCACCACAATGTAATATATGGCCGAGCTCACACAAAGGAAATACACTAATAAAAAATGTTTAAACATATATGACATTTATTACTTAGGTGATATGATGTTATATATATTTTGCTAGGACTTGTATTAAATGGGACAGAATAAAGAAAGTCCCTATCATGGTGCGTGACAATTAATCTTCCTTCTAGCTAAAAAATAATGATGCATTTAACTAAAGTACTTCTATACACCACAGCACACATACCAGGTGCTCAGTAAATATTCTTTTCAATTTTGTTTCACCCATTAGATAGTCTTCAATTTAGGTTTTAAGAGCAACATTTCTCTTTCTGACTTCCATGGCAAATAAATATTGATTTTTATTTCTACTCAGTTCTACTAAGAATAATAAATTAGGGACCAGCAGATTGAATCGTGGTTACATTACTAGATTCACATATACTTGATGGGATTTGAGTCCTGAAACTGACAACTTAGAACTCACACAGGGTACATGTGTGTGGCCAAAGGCAGAGAGAATGGAGGAGGAGAAGGGATTGTGGTATGGCCATCCCCACCTCCACCCCAGAGATTGATTTATTGCTTTCTGTCTCTCTGCCTCCTTTCTGTCTCTCTCCAGTGAGCACACATGCCATATAGCAAAAGCTTCTCAAAAAAAACAAAAAAACAAAAAATTAAAAAAGAAGAAGAAATCAAACCAGAAATTCTTGTTCTATGTTTTAGCCTTGAAGCCAATCTGCCATAAAAAAATTACATATTTATGTACATTAGTTTCGTGGCATATAGACCCACTAAAGATTTGATGGAGGGGGCAAGGAACTGAATATCATGAACTGAAGGCATTGTGTTTAAAAAAATCTTTTGATGTACAATTTCAGGGGAAAAAAAAGTGGTAAAAGAAAAAAAAAATCTCTATGTTCTGTCAGGCTTTATTTTTTTATTTTTATTTATTTATTTTTTTTTAGAGAGGTTTTCGCTATAGGGTGCGTGCGCTCGCCAGACAGACAGAGAGAGACATAGAGACAGAAAGCAATAAATCACCCCCCAGGGGGAATGGTCACGCCACAATCCCTTCTCCTCCATTCTCCTCTCGGGATCTTGGGCACGCACGCACACGCGCCCGGCATGAGATTTAAGCCACCGGGTCCAGGACACGAACCGCGGTCGACTACGTGGGAGTCCAGCGACATAGCCATTATGCTAACTGCTGGTTCCAGGCTTTATTTTTAAAAGGAAGGGTGAGTTGAAGGAAAGTTATAAAAATTTGAAATTAATCAAAGTGTTAGATAAAATAGGAATAGTTTCAATTACTTGGTACACAATTTGTTTTTTTGAACAAAATAAGTATTAGTTGTTGTACACCTTATTGTATCACATCATTTTCCAAACACATTTTGGCTAAAATGCTTTTACATAAGATAGTTTACTTAAAATAAATTAAGGTAAAACCGATCAGATAAAAGCTACAACAAATGGCCGATACAGAAATAGATGATAGGAACCTGCTTGCCCTTTGACCCACTTTCTGTTTTTTGTTTTGTTTTGTTTTGTTTTGTTTTGTTTTTATAGATCATGTGCTCGCCAGACAGAGAGAGAGAAGACAGAGAGGGGCGCATGTGCTCGCCAGACAGAGAGAGAGAGAGACAGAGAGACAGAAAGTGAGAAATAACCCCCCAGGGGGGGAATGGTCACGCCGCAATCCCTTCTCCTCCATTCTCCTCTCGGGATCTTGGGCACGCATGCACACCCGCCCTGCGTTAGTTTTAAGCCACTGGGTCCAGGATGCAAACCACGGTCGACTACATGGGAGTCCAGCAACATAGCCATTACGCTAAGTGCTGGTCTCCCTCCTTTGACCCATTTTTAAAGGAACCTAAAAAGGGTTTCTGGAAGAATATACATGTATATTCCATTTTTAGGTCACTTGATTTTTTTTCTTTTTTTAGAGAGGTTTTTGCTATAGGGCGCATGGGCTCGCCCGAGAGACAGAGAGACAGAAAGCGAGAAATCACCTCCCAGGGGGGATGGCCACACCGCAATCCCTTCTCCTCCATTCTCCTCTCAGGATCTTGGGCACGCACGCACATGCGCCCAGCATGAGTTTAAGTCACCAGGTCCGGGACTTAAACTGCAGTCAGCTACATGGGAGTTCAGCGACATAGCCATTACACTAACTGCTGGTCCCAAGTCACTTTTAATAGTAGCTACCACTCTACTTGAGAAGCAATTAGATATCCAGTAAAGGATTATTTCTTTTCAATAGTACCATAATTTAAAACGTACTCACAAAGTGTGATTTATAAACAACCTGTAACAACTGATAGCAGAATCACCTGTGCTGGTTGTTAAAAAGTGTCATTTCCTAGGCAGATGCAGACTATCTCGAGTGTGATAGGAGAATTTGCATTTTTAACAACCATTCCACTTGAAGCTTATGTTTCTACAATTTTTAAACAAATTTTTTGATTCAGATTTTACAGTAGACTTGTGTTGGTAGAAGTATCAAAATGCATCGAAAATGTTTAAAAATTAAGCCAAATTTCTCTAATTTTAATGCAAAAATAATAGAAACCTAATTTTTGCCAGAAAGCTTCCTTTGTGAATGAATGACTTCATTTAGACGCCTTTGTGTATGAATATAAAAGGGCGTTAACATACATTTTGTTGCAACATGTCACAACTCCTCATGTCTGGATAACTTTGCCAGCAGTAACAAGTATAGCCTTCCTTTAAGAAATTAAATGTTAGATTTTTCACACTTAGTTTTGGTTTCCATAACAGGCATCTTCTTTGTACAGGGCAAATTATCAAGTATTCACTGGTTTGTGTTTTCCTCTGTGATGAGAAATTGCAGTTTTTGCCTCTCTTACTACAGAATGTGTTAAATCAAGTCCAGTGTTTTTTTTAAGAAACAGATTACAGAATGAATTTGAACAGAGTCTATAAGCAGGGAAAAAAAAGCCCAAATTGAGTCAAAACTGAAATTATACTTTGATTTAGTTATCTCATTCTCCCCAGAAAAAGTGTTCTGCATATAGGGAGGGAAACAATGCTTTCAAGTTAAGTAGGAAGTAATAAAGTTTTAATTTTGTGGTGTACGGGCCCATGGAAGATTTAATAGAGGGGCAGGTGAACTGCATTAAATTACAGTATCAACTGAGCACACACCAACACTGCTGGATGATCCACATCAGATAGACAAGGGCTGGTTTCTGCTTTCTTGTCGGTGGTCTGAAAGGGAAGGAAAGACAAGGCACAACAGAGATTGTGAAAAACACTAAAAAAAGGGTCATGAGTAAAATGTTGGTGATCTCAGAGAAAAATAAGATTATTTCTGAACAAACAAAGATCATGACAGTCTCTACATAAAGGTGGCGTTTGAAATTTACTTTCAATAATTAGAAAGAAAAAGAGAACTACAAGTATAGGATTCTGACAACCCATTCAATCTCCTGTAACATTTTCAGTGGTACTATTGTCTCATTGGTAGAAGAAAAGAGGCAGAAAACTAGAAAGTTGCTACACTTTACAACTCTAGTCAATTACAAAAATCTTTTTTTTTTCTTTTTTTTGGAGAGGCTTTTTTATAGGGCAGGTGCGCTGACCAGACAGAGAGAGACAGAGAGACAGAAAGCGAGAAATCCCCCCCAGGGAGGTTGGCCATGCCGCAATCCCTTCTCCCCCATTCTCCTCTCGGGATCTTGGGCATGCATGCACATGCGCCCGGCGCGAGTTTAAGCCACCGGGTCCGAAACTCGAACCGTGGTCAACTACGTGGGAGTCCAGCGACATAGCCATTATGCTAACTGCTGGTCCTGAATTACAAAAATCTTATCAGAGAACTAAATTCTACCATTGCCCAATCCTGAGCCTTCTTCCCATGTAATGATAGGCAGTAAGTAGGGAGTGAAGTAATATGGATATAGCAACATGTAGACGTCTACACTGTCAATGGGAGACACCATAAGGTCAATAGATATCTGAAAGTTCGTGGTCTCAATAACATCAGTATTATAGACAAAACTCATGAGTTTATCTTTTGCCTAATATACCTTTCCTGAGGCCTGGGTAGTTAAATCAATGCTTCTCCATCCTGACTACTGCTTACATACAAAAAGTTTATCTATCTATCTATCTATCTATCTATCTATCTATCTATCTACACATACACACACACACACACACACATACATACAGAGAGAGAGACAGAGAGACAGAGATATTGAGAAACCTATAAAGTAGCCCTATTACCAGATAATGGTTGTGTAATTCAGTTTAAATTGTATCATCTGCAGTATTTGTTTATATTCCACCTGGGTTTCTGGCCCATCGGACTCATTTGGTGATATGAATGCAAACATTCATCAGTCTCCTTCTCCCTATCCTATCTTCTTTTCTTCAGTGTCCAGGATATTACCTCCTTAATCCACTGATTCTTCTCAGTCAACTATTGTTATGATAAGTCTAAGCAACAAACAGCCATAAAATCAGAGCATATAACAATGCACACTTATTTACCCATGCATCTGTGGGTCAATTGCATATCAGCCAACCTAGGCTGCGCTTAGCTGAATAGCTCTTTTGCTTTGGCTAAACTTGCTCATGCATCATCTCTCATTCCTCCCCTAAGACCAATAAGCTAACCAATCCACATATCATGCATGGGATTCCAGAGGTATGTGGAGCAAACAGAAACATGCTAGGCCTCTGATGCTAAGGCTTGAAACTAGCATACTGACACTTCTAGCTCCCTCATTTATCAAAAGCTGCCCATAAGGCAAAACCTACATTGAAGAGGTAAGGCAACATTTATTGCCACTTGATTCTGAGAGGTTGTAAAGTCAGACTTCAGAGTGTACAGTTACCCCTCCACACACACACAGGAATTAGTCATTTCACTTACAATTTCCTTACCATAAAATACATCCTGCTAAACTAACAGCTATTACAGCAGAATGCTATGATCTGACAACTTGTTTCACTCAAAAGATGATGATTTTCTTGGGGTAAGAACTCTGTCATATTCATTATCACTGTATTTCCAGAACCTCAAGTCTGACATGTAGACCCTGAATTTTTCTGGTAGACAGGTGGGTGATAGAAAGGCAGAGGTGGGGGGTCAGCAGGTGGTGTAGTGGTTAAGGGAATGCATCCCACATGGCCGACTATGTGCCATACCAGGTACAAGTGCGTGCACACCTAAAGTCCTGAAAGGAGTATGGAGGAGAAGGGATTGCGGTGTGGCCATCCCCTCTGAGGAAGGGGGTGGTTTCTCACTTTTATTCTCACTCTCTCTCTCTCTCCAGTGCAAATTAGGCGCCCTTTGGCAACAACAACAACAAAAAAATGAAAATGAAAAGAAAGGCAGAGATGGAGGCAGAAATGGAGGCAGAGAGAAAGGAAAAAGACCATACAGGATGAAATTGTTAAGTTACTAACCTAAAAATGTAACACGATGCTATATTCAAAGTTTGTACCACCTTTCTTCCCCATTTTTCAAGTACATCTGAAAACAAGTTTCTAATAATACCTAGAGTGATCACTGATGAACAAGATATACATTTAAGATTTTTTTTTCTTTTGATTCTCCATGAAAACTTGGATTAAAATACTCTCTCACTCTGAAATCTTTCCTCAGTAGTGAATTCGGTAATATAAAAAGTTATCACCAGGGGACTAGCAGATAATGAAATGGTTATATCACTGGGACTTTCATGTAGTCAAATGCAGTTCGAGTCCTAGACCCGGTGGCTTAAAACTAATGCTGAGCACAAGTATGTGTGTGCCCAAGATCCCAAGAGGAGAATGGAGGAGAAGGGATTGCTGAGCAGCATTTCTCGCTTTCTATTTCTCTGTCTCTCTCTCTCTCTCTGTCTCTCCAGTGAGCACATGAGTCCTATAGAAAAAATCTCTCTCAAAAAAAAAAAAAAAAGTCATCACCAGTGTAGTTGGATTTGCGTTATGGCAAAGAAGCAGCACTCACCACTTTTTTACATATCAGGAACAAGAAACTATATATATATATATATA
>NW_006159555.1:599218-612987 GCF_000334495.1 Tupaia belangeri chinensis
GCCCAAATTGAGTCAAAACTGAAATTATACTTTGATTTAGTTATCTCATTCTCCCCAGAAAAAGTGTTCTGCATATAGGGAGGGAAACAATGCTTTCAAGTTAAGTAGGAAGTAATAAAGTTTTAATTTTGTGGTGTACGGGCCCATGGAAGATTTAATAGAGGGGCAGGTGAACTGCATTAAATTACAGTATCAACTGAGCACACACCAACACTGCTGGATGATCCACATCAGATAGACAAGGGCTGGTTTCTGCTTTCTTGTCGGTGGTCTGAAAGGGAAGGAAAGACAAGGCACAACAGAGATTGTGAAAAACACTAAAAAAAGGGTCATGAGTAAAATGTTGGTGATCTCAGAGAAAAATAAGATTATTTCTGAACAAACAAAGATCATGACAGTCTCTACATAAAGGTGGCGTTTGAAATTTACTTTCAATAATTAGAAAGAAAAAGAGAACTACAAGTATAGGATTCTGACAACCCATTCAATCTCCTGTAACATTTTCAGTGGTACTATTGTCTCATTGGTAGAAGAAAAGAGGCAGAAAACTAGAAAGTTGCTACACTTTACAACTCTAGTCAATTACAAAAATCTTTTTTTTTTCTTTTTTTTGGAGAGGCTTTTTTATAGGGCAGGTGCGCTGACCAGACAGAGAGAGACAGAGAGACAGAAAGCGAGAAATCCCCCCCAGGGAGGTTGGCCATGCCGCAATCCCTTCTCCCCCATTCTCCTCTCGGGATCTTGGGCATGCATGCACATGCGCCCGGCGCGAGTTTAAGCCACCGGGTCCGAAACTCGAACCGTGGTCAACTACGTGGGAGTCCAGCGACATAGCCATTATGCTAACTGCTGGTCCTGAATTACAAAAATCTTATCAGAGAACTAAATTCTACCATTGCCCAATCCTGAGCCTTCTTCCCATGTAATGATAGGCAGTAAGTAGGGAGTGAAGTAATATGGATATAGCAACATGTAGACGTCTACACTGTCAATGGGAGACACCATAAGGTCAATAGATATCTGAAAGTTCGTGGTCTCAATAACATCAGTATTATAGACAAAACTCATGAGTTTATCTTTTGCCTAATATACCTTTCCTGAGGCCTGGGTAGTTAAATCAATGCTTCTCCATCCTGACTACTGCTTACATACAAAAAGTTTATCTATCTATCTATCTATCTATCTATCTATCTATCTATCTATCTATCTATCTATCTATCTATCTATCTATCTATCTATCTATCTATCTATCTATCTATCTATCTATCTATCTATCTATCTATCTATCTACACATACACACACACACACACACACATACATACAGAGAGAGAGACAGAGAGACAGAGATATTGAGAAACCTATAAAGTAGCCCTATTACCAGATAATGGTTGTGTAATTCAGTTTAAATTGTATCATCTGCAGTATTTGTTTATATTCCACCTGGGTTTCTGGCCCATCGGACTCATTTGGTGATATGAATGCAAACATTCATCAGTCTCCTTCTCCCTATCCTATCTTCTTTTCTTCAGTGTCCAGGATATTACCTCCTTAATCCACTGATTCTTCTCAGTCAACTATTGTTATGATAAGTCTAAGCAACAAACAGCCATAAAATCAGAGCATATAACAATGCACACTTATTTACCCATGCATCTGTGGGTCAATTGCATATCAGCCAACCTAGGCTGCGCTTAGCTGAATAGCTCTTTTGCTTTGGCTAAACTTGCTCATGCATCATCTCTCATTCCTCCCCTAAGACCAATAAGCTAACCAATCCACATATCATGCATGGGATTCCAGAGGTATGTGGAGCAAACAGAAACATGCTAGGCCTCTGATGCTAAGGCTTGAAACTAGCATACTGACACTTCTAGCTCCCTCATTTATCAAAAGCTGCCCATAAGGCAAAACCTACATTGAAGAGGTAAGGCAACATTTATTGCCACTTGATTCTGAGAGGTTGTAAAGTCAGACTTCAGAGTGTACAGTTACCCCTCCACACACACACAGGAATTAGTCATTTCACTTACAATTTCCTTACCATAAAATACATCCTGCTAAACTAACAGCTATTACAGCAGAATGCTATGATCTGACAACTTGTTTCACTCAAAAGATGATGATTTTCTTGGGGTAAGAACTCTGTCATATTCATTATCACTGTATTTCCAGAACCTCAAGTCTGACATGTAGACCCTGAATTTTTCTGGTAGACAGGTGGGTGATAGAAAGGCAGAGGTGGGGGGTCAGCAGGTGGTGTAGTGGTTAAGGGAATGCATCCCACATGGCCGACTATGTGCCATACCAGGTACAAGTGCGTGCACACCTAAAGTCCTGAAAGGAGTATGGAGGAGAAGGGATTGCGGTGTGGCCATCCCCTCTGAGGAAGGGGGTGGTTTCTCACTTTTATTCTCACTCTCTCTCTCTCTCCAGTGCAAATTAGGCGCCCTTTGGCAACAACAACAACAAAAAAATGAAAATGAAAAGAAAGGCAGAGATGGAGGCAGAAATGGAGGCAGAGAGAAAGGAAAAAGACCATACAGGATGAAATTGTTAAGTTACTAACCTAAAAATGTAACACGATGCTATATTCAAAGTTTGTACCACCTTTCTTCCCCATTTTTCAAGTACATCTGAAAACAAGTTTCTAATAATACCTAGAGTGATCACTGATGAACAAGATATACATTTAAGATTTTTTTTTCTTTTGTATCCTCCATGAAAACTTGGATTAAAATACTCTCTCACTCTGAAATCTTTCCTCAGTAGTGAATTCGGTAATATAAAAAGTCCTCACCAGGGGACTAGCAGATAATGAAATGGTTATATCACTGGGACTTTCATGTAGTCAAATGCAGTTCGAGTCCTAGACCCGGTGGCTTAAAACTAATGCTGAGCACAAGTATGTGTGTGCCCAAGATCCCAAGAGGAGAATGGAGGAGAAGGGATTGCTGAGCAGAATTTCTCGCTTTCTATTTCTCTGTCTCTCTCTCTCTCTGTCTCTCCAGTGAGCACATGAGTCCTATAGAAAAAATCTCTCTCAAAAAAAAAAAAAAAAGTCATCACCAGTGTAGTTGGATTTGCGTTATGGCAAAGAAGCAGCACTCACCACTTTTTTACATATCAGGAACAAGAAACTATATATATATATATATAAAAGCGAGAAATCACCCCCAGGGGGGATGGCCACGCCACAGTCCCTTCTCCATTCTCCTCTCGGGCTCTTGCACACACACACACACATGCACTCGGTGTGAGTTTAAACCACCAGGTCCAGGACTCCAACCGTGGCTGACTCTGAGGAAGTGGGTAATTTCTCACTTTTCCTCTCTATCACCTAGTGATAACTAGGTAACTAATATCTGAGTTTTGAGTGTTTTGACAAGTACTAAGAGATTTGCATACGGTCTTAGTATCATTAGTATTTTGCCAGAGGTTGCATTCATTCATACCAGAGGGGAGAGAAAGAGAGTAAGCATTCACCAATGAGGCCTGGTCATACCACAAACCTTTTCTACTTCATTTTTCCACCCTGTTTGAGCAAGCATACATGCACATGGCATGTTTTCAAGATGCTAGGGCCAAGATTTGAATCTCAGTCAACTATGTGGGAGCTGGTTTCCTAGAGAGTGCTCAACTGCTGCACTACAGAACCAGCCCTACATACTTTATTATTTTCTTTCTTTCTTTTTTTGAAGAGTTTTTTGCTATAGGGCACATGAGCTCAACAGAAAGACAGAGAGAGACAGAGAGACAGAAAGCAAGAAATCACCCTTCAGGGGGGATGGTCACACCCCAATCCCTTCTCCATTCTCCTCTTGGGATCTTGCGCATGCATGCACACGTGCCTGGCATGAGTTCAAGTCACTGGGACTGGAACTCGAACCTATGTCCAGCGACATAGCCATTACGCTAACTGCTGGTCCCCATAACTTTATTTTTAATCTTTGAAATAACATACAGTGGAACCAGCAGATGGGGTAATGGCTATGTCGCTGGACATAGGTTCGAGTTCCAGTCCCAGTGACTTGAACTCATGCCAGGCACGTGTGCATGCATGCGCAAGATCCCAAGAGGAGAATGGAGAAGGGATTGCAGTATGGCCAACTCCCTTAGGGGGTGATTTCTCACTTTCTGTCTCTCTGTCTCTCTCTTTCTGGCGAGTGCACGCACCCTATTACAAAAACCTCTCCAAAATACAGTAACACAATAAGAAAGTACTCTTAGTCCCACTTTATAGACAATGAAATTCTCTAGAGAAATTTGTGAGATGCTCAAAATAAAGTCATGCCAGAGTCAGAATTTAAACACAGCTCAACGTTTTTCTGAAGATTTTTAATTCTCCATCTTAACTACTGTGAATAATATTGCACTGAACATGGGAGTGCAGATATTTCTGCATGACTCTGATTTTAATTCCTCTGGATACATACTTAGAAGTGGGATTGCTGTATCATTTCATAGTTCTAAGTTTAATTTTTTGAGGAATCTGCCACTATTTCCCATTGAGGCTATACCAGTTACATTCCCACCCACAGTATATAAGTCTTTTCTCCTCCAGATATTCTGTAGCTGATGAATAAGTGTATAACATAGATTATGGTGATAGTTTCAAGGATATAGACTTATCTTCAACCTCATTAAGTGGTATAAATTAAATATGTACAAATTTTTGTATGCCAATCATACTTTAGTGATTTTTAAAACAATAATAATAAAGTGTGCGTGCTTTATTTGTCATACGTGATTATTCTCTGCCTTTTAAAGCACTATTACTTATTTAGAAAATAATTGCATTTTTTAAACCAATAGACTAGAGTCATAAAGTTGCAGCAATACCCGTTTCCCATTTGCTTCATGCCTGACGACCTGTAAATGTTATGCTCACGTATCATTGTCAATATTCACGCAAAATAATAACAGCCTCAATGTCTAGAGCTTGAAGTAGACAATAGAAAGTCAAGAGGTACTGACAAAACAATACTATCCTAAAATCTACAAATAAGATATGTATATGTGTGTGTGTGTGTATGTGTATGTATATATATATATATATATATAGTCACATATATACTTCACATAATAGCTTAGGCTCTTAGGCCACAAGCTTTTCATGCATTTATTTTTAAAGCACTAGTTAAGTTTATAAGGAAAATAAGAGAGGACATAATGGCTTGAAATATATATGGAGGCTGTAATTTTATTTAAATTTAAAATAAATCAAATCACTCATAATTCTCATTCCAATCAAATTTCCAGTGTTCCCAGATATAAAAGATTCCTTATTTGTTGTCTATCTCTATCTGTCCCTTTTCTTTCTTTTATTCTTTTCTTTTTGGGAGGTCAAAGAAGAATAATCATTTTAAAAATCACCTGCTAGCCTCAAAACATTTTAACAACATTTATGATGTTTTAAATAAATGCTAAAAATAATCACACACAATCCTTTTCTCTCTGAACCCTTATTAAAGGTGAGGAGAAAATTAGATGACACAGGTAGACTGAAATAAACACCAAATAATTATCTTCATAATGAATTTTTAAAGTGCACAAAAAGGACAGTATAAGTCAATGAACATGTCTTATCAACACATTAAAAAGGCATTTAAAAGTGAACTGTGATCTTTAGCCACTGTTGCTTCAGAATTGTAAATAACAAGATCAAAAACTTAGGGCAGGGAATAGCATTAAATTAGAATAAAGAGAAAGACTGGCACTATGTTTTTGTTTGTTTTTACTGGAATCAGGTTACCATAATAAGCATTTAAGTTCTGTAAATATACACATTGGATTCAAAACAGGAATAATTACCATGTAATCAATGGTATTGCAAATGCTTTAGCTAATATTCAGGAATCCACACATAAAATTCATGTTGGAAAGGATCCAGATGGAAAATCTGAGTAGCAGAGCAGTCAGTGACTAGACACAGGTCACTTTGCTCTAGAATGACAGGACCCTCATTAGTCACCATTAAGACCAAGAAGAAATCTAAGAAGCAGTAAATAAGCACAAGATGTTTTTCTATGTGTTCCTTTAGTCCTACATACAAATCTCTATGGCACGTATTGAGCAAAAAAATATTTGTCTTTTTCTAAAGAGACAGAGTAAGTATGCAGAGTAAGTATGCAAAGGCAGAATTCTAGCTACAACTGTCTGACTTAGGCTGCCATGCCTCCATCACATCATCCTCTTTTGAAATATTATTGTCATCCTCCATTGAAATCCCTGCTAACTGGTTATACATTGCAAATTTGATGAAGTCTTCATTGTTTATTTGAGATCTCATTGTAGATATTACATACATTGAATTTCTGAGCCAAATATTTGTAATATCATTGTGGGTCATACTGTTGCTCCAGCTGCCTAATGTGTTTTCTATAATTGCTATCCTTTTGTTGTCTATTCAAGAGGAGCGTATGGTCTCATCTAGTGGCTCAGCCAGTAGCAAACTGGAAGCCATACGGCCAACCAGAGTTCTGATTCCCAGGTCAGCTTGAAAACACATGGGACTCATGAAAGTGTGCCCAATATTCAGAAAATCTAGAGGGCTGGGGAAAGGGGATCATTGGGTGACAACAACTTGTTGAGGGTGCTTCTGTTTCTCACAATCTCTGTCTCTCCCTTTCATGTGTGCACACATTCTCTATCATGCAATTTTTTGAAAATCTTTTTTTTAAGATAATGGTTAGTATTATTTTTCTTGAATAGGATGTAAAAGTAGATTGGGAAGTGAGATGTAGAAAAGATGCTTAAATGGATCTGTTGTGAAAATAAGTTGGAACACAATAGAAGATGAAGAAATATACTTTATGAATGCAGAAGCTGGGCTATTTAGATATTGCTTATCTGGTTCGATGGGAAACTTTCCCCTTCACAAGGAGGAAATAAAGCAAGGGTAGTAATTCTTCAAAACATGAAAATAATCTCAGGAGATTCGTTTCTACCCCACAACTTTGTATAGAAGCTGATGTTATACCCAGTTAATAGATGAAGAAAACTAGGAGCAGAGAGGTTAAGTTTCCCAAGGTCATGAAGCTACTGAGAAAGAAAATGAGGATTCCTAAAGTGAAGCCTGTGCTCTTAATGATGCAAACTGCCTTTCAACCAACCACTTCTGATGCCCAGTTACAAGGTTCTTTGGGTCACATATGAAAATTTAAATTCAATATAATCACAATGAAATGGAAATACTTTTACCCAAATTAAAAAAAAATCATAGAAGCAAAAATGGCCATTAATATTATTAAATTATTTGAGATGTCTTTCTTTAATATCCAATTTGGTTAAAGTAGTCCTCTTCCATTTATTTCATTGCAATATTCACCACTGTATGCTGAAATTATCAGGTATTATGGTCTTTCTCATTTTACCAAGATTTAGGAAGCTAGACACCATCATTTTAGGATCTGATTTATCTATGATGGTTTCCAGTGTATGAACAATATAAATATTTCTTGAATCAATTTGATGAATCACTAGTACTGGAGTTCACAATTTTATCAGAATTTTAGGAATTTTCAACATTTTATTCCATGCCAAGCTAGAGAGAGGTGATATATCATGCATCTAGGAGCATATTTGCCATCTATTCATTGGTAGCACTGGTGGTAGGATCATCACCCACTGACATTAAAAAAAAAAAAAATCAGCTTCCTTTTTCTCTCTTGCATGGTTTTTCTATAACAACAACAACAGCAAAAAGCAACAGAGGCTAGGGAACAGAAGTTATCAAGCATACTAAGGTTCCCTTTTTGGACAATAAGAATGAGTACCTACAGTCATCAAAGCATATCTCACATAATCTCTGCAAAGGCTCTTCGAAAACCAAAGAAGATACAGAGCCTCAAGGCTCACCGTCACATCACAGACAGATGTGAAATATAACTATCAGCCTCTTGAAATAAGTTCATCAGCTCAGAAAAGAACAAACGAGACTTGACAACATTCTTGTCAAGAGAATTGATAGGAAAGGCCAGGGCTTTGCCACATGAGTACACACTGATTGTTGCTCAGGGCTTAGAGAATGATGAGCAAGTGGGAGCTCTTTGCTGGGAATGTTAGCCATGAACATTCAGACAAAGAAAAGGGTGATTAAAGGAGAAAAGTTGTGCACTCTTGGATGCCATTGTACCTGAGAACAAACTGACTTTTTTCTATCTGATTTTTGAAGTTGACCTAAAAGGAAAAGGAAAAAGAAAAAAAAAGGAAAAAAAAAGAAAGAAAGTAAAAGAAAAGGAAAAAAAAAACTGTACATTTTTTTCTTTCATTTGTGATAATGTTTCAATGCCAAAGATAAAATGTGATGAAAATGCCAAAGAAAAGAACTGTGGAATCCACAGCATTCATTGTGTTTATATAGAGATTATGCTTCTGGTTTTTAACAGCCTCCAGAAGGTAAGCAAGTGCTATATCTATGCATTTAAAATAGAGGAGAGCAGGCACAGTTCCCACTTTTTAGTATAGAAAAATGATTTGGGGGCTGCATATAACCATTTTTCCATATAATAAAAACTTTACAAGAAGTTATTCTCTAACTCAGAGGTTTTTTTTTTTTTTTAATCTCTTTCCTTTATAAAAAGTCTCCATAACGAAAAGCCACAGGCAAACAGTTCTGTTATTTCACTGCAAGATTTCCTGAAAATGTGATGCAATTAGAATCTTGAAATGATTAGCAAAGATACATGTTTGTTCCTGTTTTTATCTGCTCTGATTATGGTCACAAGTTACCAGCAGCCTTTAATCCCTTCCCACTATGATTGCATACATGTGCATATATTGAAACACACACACACACACACACACACACCACACACATTATTTCAGGCTGGAGTATAAATTTATGATCTATGCACTCAGAACAAAACCTAATGTGTTCCATTTCTCAGGGCTGCAAATAAATCAGGTTGAGAAACACAGAGGAAATACAGATATGAATAAATTATCCAAATGACTCCATTTACAATATTTTCAATATCATTGCATCAAGAATGCACCAACTGTATTGGCTAAATGAATTATGGCAGTCATCTAATAGGCTACTACTGAGGCCATTAATAACAGTGTCTTAGAAAAATATATAATGACTTTCAAAGATGTCTATGATATATGGTTGCCGGAATAAAGAAGACTACAAAACAACATCTACAGTTTATTCCCAATTTTGAAGCTACAAAATATAATTATTTTACTATGAGTCTTATGTACATCTAATAGCAAAGAAAAAAATAATAATATATCCTGAAGCTCTAGAAAGCATATATTTTTGCAAAAAGATTAAAAGAAAGAATACCCACAAAAATGTCAAGTGTTTTTCTTTGGGCGGAATCTTCTAATAAATGTAGTTTATCCAGTAAACTGAGAAAGTGAGTAGATAAACAAATGGCAAACTTTAAACTCAGACTTTAAACTCAAATAGTCCCCAAATCAGTGAGTTTGAATATTTTTGAAAAATAACTTCACAATTACATTACCACTGGATATTTTTTAAATTGAGCTATGTTTCAATTACTCGATAGAAATTTCTCACTAATTTTATCTGTCTTCAAAGGTAATGTGATAAAATACATAAACTATCCAAAATCCTATTAACTACCACTAACCCAACTGCTAAAATAGACAACTCAAAATGCAAGAACTTGAAGCAATAGGAAAGGGAAATACAAGGCAAATGAAAATCAGTAAAAAATTTATCCCAAGGCTTATTTTTATGTTTCTACTTCTCTATGGATTTTTTTTTATGTTTCTACTTCTCTATGGATATTTTTAATGGAACTAATTTTGAAATTACATAAAATACAACATGTAAAGGTACATCACTTATCGTTTATAATGTTTCTGTTTTCATCTTTTTTTCTGTAGGCAGATTGAATTTTCATCTGCTATGTATTTCCACGAAGATCATTGTCCACATAAGCCTAAAAATAATTAATACAGCTAGAAAGAAACATTATCTAACACTGAGTTCCCTACAATTTTTTCTTTCAAGAAGCTTGAGTCTAAAAAAAAAAAAAAAAAGAAGCTTGAGTCTGAATTTAAGTTAGGGCTCATAGCTATTTGATATTTTGTGGGTTCTAAAAGCTAACTCTTTAATGATAATAAATCATCAAAACAAGAATAAGAATCAAAGTTGCCAAATATCGAGCCTTTACTCTGGGCTCTTTATTATACATATTCATATATATATGCAAATATGTATATATTCATAATAATTTCAAGGTATTTTTATTCCATAATAAAAATTTTTAATAAAATTATGAAGCTGAAACTTATTCCAGTTTATCCAAGGTCAAACAGCAACCTTGCAGGAGAAACAAAATCAAACACAGGTTTGCCAGACTCAGAATCCAGACACTAAGCACTGATCTTTTTTCTTTCTTTCTATATTTCTTTCTTTCTTTCTCTCCTTTTATGAGAGTGAAAGAGAGAGAGAGAAGAGTAAGCACCTTAACAGAGTCCCATGCTGAGCTCCTCCCCTGCAAGCCTTCAACCCAGCCAGGACCATGGGCATACACTTACAGGTCAACCCAAGAACTGAACCCCCATCTTCTAGAAGGTTCCAGCATTGCAGAGTGGCACACTACCACTGTGCAACCACAGCTGGGCCTAAACATTCATTTTATCTTCACATTTAACTAAGTTTCTGAAAACAGAGATCTGCTTAGTCATCATTTCTTCAAAGTATCCTTTAGGCTTAATTAAGGATTCTCACTTTAATGTGAAGATGAAGTTATGCAGAAGATGTGGTCCAATATGCATTGAATGACAAGAAATGGGCCTAAATCTATAAATAAACTTGAGGCAGTTATAATCATCATTGGTCAATTTTGCTGGTGTGAATTCTTCATAACCAGGTTCAAAGAAAGCACAATAGTCCTGTCTCGAAAATGAAACACATGACACCAAAGGTCTTAGATGAGGGCATCATAATTAGCAACTTAAACTGTGTACTTTTGCAAACATTTGCATTTAAGGTGGATGAAATATATTTGCTCCTTTGCTCCTATGTATACTTTGAAAGGAAGGAACCAAGCAAAAGGGAAAGAAGAGACAGGAAAAGAAAATAGATCCCTATATTATCATTTCCTTCGATTTACTGCATATAATTTGTGAAAGTATCTGAGGCGTGATCAGCCTTTTTTTATATTCAGATTGTCAAAAGTGCAAAATGAATCAATGTTGATGTAACAAAACAAGTCAGAAAATAAGAAAAAGTGACATCTTTCAAGATCAACTGTTTCGCAGAGTATGGAACAAGCTGGCAGAGTCTGAAGAAGATCATACATTAACTAGCATGAGCCCTACCAAAAAAAAAAAAAAAAAAAAAGCCTGGCAGATGCATATCAGAGTTAGTAGGCAAAAGAATTTGTTCTCTCTGGGAACTGAAATGTTGTGATATCTCTGTAGGTAGAAATTTATTAACTACATCCAAAGGTCTTATTTTATTGCATTACAATAGTACATATTTTGTGTGCCTCACTTAGAATAGAATCCACAGCCATGACAAGTCACGTAGAACAGTATGAGTTAAGAATTTGAGATATCCAGAAAACCTGGAAGTGCAATTCACTTTCATCTGATTATGAAGGCTGCAGACTGCAAAATGATTCAGTAGTGCACCTTATACATGTGGGAAAATGCTTAGGAGCTAGAAAAACTTAATGAAGATGATCACTTATACAATATGTATTCAAGACCGTCACTTATTTCTTCATTATTATATGTAACTTCTTTGTGTTTTTTTTCTTTTGGTTTATTAAGCAAATCACCAATTATCTATTAAATATTTTTGATAGGTATTAAAGTATTAGAGATATAATGATAAGCTGGGGATTTACCTCTAAGGCACCCAAAGACAATTTTAATACAAAAGTTTGATTAATTATGTAAGACAAAGGGATTTCAGAAATGCAGGATCAACAGCTACTGAATGAAGGTTGAGAAGAAACAGCAAGGCATGATGGGAGAAAGCTTTACATCAGGAAGAAAGAAAAGAACAAGGAATTAGGAACAAATATGTACTTCTTGAATTTTATGCATAGTTTCTTCTTCATAATATGTATTTCCAAGAAACTTTTGAAGATCCTTTGCATAGACAAACACAGAAAAAGCCTAGCACAAGTATAATCAATTAATAGAAGAATCAGGTATCAGAAACTAAAACAGGGATCAGCGGATAAAAAAACAGAGATAAGAGATCAAACAAGAGAGGCAAGAGGTGAGAGAGGGCAAGTGACAGAGTTTTTACCATGAAATAAAGGAGATGTGGTAAATATGACAGGAGAAATAAGGGAAAAAAAGAGAATGTGAAATAAAGGAAAAGTAGGAAAGAGAATTGATTGGGCATGAGACCTTTTTTTTTTTTTTTTTTGGAGAGGTTTTTTCGCTATAGGGCGCATGCGCTCACCAGACAGACAGAGAGAGACATAGAGACAGAAAGCGAGAAATCACCCCCCAGGGGGGATGGTCACGCCGCAATCCCTTCTCCTCCATTCTCCTCTCGGGATCTTGGGCACGTACGCACACGCGCCCAGCGTGAGTTTTAAGCCACCGGGTCCGGGACACGAACCGCGGTCGACTACATGAGAGTCCAGCGACATAGCCATTACGCTAACTGCTGGTTCCCTGGGCATGAGACATTTTGAGACCAAAAAAAAAAAAAAAATACCCTACCACAATGTTAAAGATGATTGGATTCAATCCCCATGGTAAACCGCAGAAAACTATAGAGGGACACCCGATTTGGGAAGAAAATAATAAAAAGCTTTGTGGGGAACAAGAGGTATGCTAGGGAAATAGAGTAGTTGTTTTAACTGATTTATCTGAAACAGTGACTCCGGGTTGGGTAACAGCAGCCCTGCATAGCTATGGGAGGATAAAATAGGGGTTGACATTCTTTTCCTTTTTTCACCAACACCACCTTGGGATAAATAGTGCTTATATTTAACACCAATCGAAACTCTAGTGCATTATGTTAGCAGGAGAAAATCAGGGAGAATCGAAGCCCTGTAACTTAGGAGCTGAGAGGAAAAGGGCCTAGGGAAGCAACATTCTCCAAGTTCATCTGTCTGGAAAATGGCTCTCACTTTGGAGTAAACAGTTAGCCGAGGACCAAACAAGTTCACAGATGTAAAAGTTGAGAGACTTGAGGAAGCTATTTTACTTTTTTGTTTATTTGTTTGTTTGTTTGTTTGTATGGAGAGGTTTTTGCTATAGGGCACACGCGCTCACCAGAAAGACAGAGAAAGACAGACACAGAAAGCGAGAAATCACTTCCCAGGGGGAATGGCCACGCCGCAATCCCTTCCCCTCCATTCTCTCTCGGGATCTTGGGCATGCACGCACATGCGCCCGGCGTGAGTTTAAGCCCCCAGGTCCAGGACTCAAACCTCATTTGACTACATGGGAGTCCAGCGACATACCCATTTCGCTAACTGCTGGTCCCAGAGGAAGCTATTTTAAATAAAAACCAAAAACTGTACTAGAGATTGCATCAAAGGCTGAAATTATAGCAGGTACACTCAAGTTTAAAATGAGCTAAGTAAGCATGTCTAAAATGAATACAGGGCCAAATCCACAGCCTGGTGATTAAGAGAGCTGGATTCTTCATGGCCAGCTGTGCAGTTTGAGTTGACCCGGTGGCTTAAAAACAAGCTTAGCTGTGAACCAGCAGTTAGCATAATGGCTATGTTGCTGGGCTCCCACGTAGTCGACCGTGGTTCGCGTCCCGGACCCGGTGGCTTAAAACTCATGCCAGGCGCATGTGCGT
>NW_006159555.1:613010-626442 GCF_000334495.1 Tupaia belangeri chinensis
GAGAATGGAGGAGAAGGGATTGCGGCATGACCATCCCCCCTGGGGGGTGATTTCTCGCTTTCTGTCTCTATGTTTCTCTCTGTCTGGCGAGCGCACTCGCCCTATAGCGAAAATATCTCAAAAAATAAAAATAAAAAAATAAAATAAAAACAAGCCTAGTATGTGTATGAGAATGCCCAAAACCCAACAGAAAATGAAGGAGAAGGGTTTCAGTGTGACTATGACCCACTGAGAAATGCTTTCTCTCTCTCTCTCTCTCTCCCTCTCTCTCTCTCCCTCTCTGGAGACTACACTCATCCTCCAACTTAGTTGAAAAAAGATAAAAGAAGATACTGGAACTGTGGGAGAAAATTTACACACACACACACACACCTACATATATATATATATATATATATATATATATATATATATATTGTCTGAAGGCCTGGGTACTCCTCAGAGAGAGAGAGAGAATCAAGAGGAATAACAGAAAATCATCCAGAGGAGAAACAGGATTTATCCACTGGGAGGACAAATCTAACAGAATGCAGTTTGTATAAGTCAATAATTATTAGTGTTACTATTATTATCATTAAAACATATAGATAAATACAATGAGCAATACCAGGCAAACAGAAACCTGGACTTTGACAGATTACAACACTCTAAAGTACTAAGAATACTAATCTAATATTTCCTTTTTTATTTTTTTTTTTAGAGAGAGATTATTTGCTATAGGGTGCATGTGCTCTCTGGAGAGAGAGAGATTGAGAGATAGGGAAGACTGGAAGTGAGAAATCACCCCCCACCCCACCCCCAGGGAATGGCCACACCAAAATTCCTTCTCCTCCATTCTCCTCTCAGGATTTTGGGTACACACACACACACACACACACACATGCACCTGGCCTAAGATTTAAACCACTAGGTCTGGGACCTGAACCATGGTCAACTACATGGAAATCCAGCAACATAACCATTATTCCATCTGCTGGAATTTTCAGTGAAAATGCAAAAGCACAAACTTATATTCAGCTATAAGGAAAACAAGCAAGTAGGTAGTTACTGAAAAAACTAGTAATTGCAAAAATAATAAAGGACAATTGGAAAAGTAAAAATAATAAACTCAAAAGAAAACACAGAGAAAATGTACCCCCAAAAAGAAGGTTGAACAAATAGGGAGGTAATAAAATGATAGGTACAAATCCATCGTGTTTCTAGTTCATTACTAATTACATTACTTGTGATCAACTGAATGTTTCAAGCTAAAAAAAGAATTGTCTGAAAAATGTAAAATTTTTTGGCTACAGGAGAAATATTTAAAAATTTAAAATATAGAAACTTTGAAAGAAACACTCCACATGTCCTACAAGCATTAGTCCAAAACATGTTGGTCCAGGCATGGTGGTTAAGGGGGATGGATTCCCAAATGGCTGACAGCAGTTTGAGTCCTAGACGTGACAGTTTGCTTTCTGACTTTCCATATTTCTCTCACTCTGCCCCTATCTGGTCAAATTAGAATAAAATAAATAAAGTTAAAAAATAATTCTTTAAAAATAACATATTGGTATAGTTGCACATTATACATAACTACTACTGCACTCTATCCTTACATACACTACATATAAGCAGTCTTTAAGTTAAAAATTATTAATGGAGGTAAAGTGGAAAACCTCAGAGGCTATAAAAATTCTAAACTTATTTGCACTTAATACAGTCTTAACATATTAAGCAATAGTAAGTCTGTAAATGTGAATTCCAACTCAGAAACACTTAAAATGGGAAAACAATCACAATGGGACACTTTAGAACACATTTGTCAATAATTGTGATCATAAGCAGATGAAAACATCAGCATGCTGTAAAAGACTCGAATGATATAATTAACAAAAATTAATCTAATTGTTATAAATAAAACACTCAACCTAACAACTACAGAATGTGTGTTCTTTTCAAGGAACCACAAATGTCCCATTTACCAAAATTAGCCATCTGCTGGGCCATAAAGCAAGTCACAACAATGTTAAAAAATGAAATCATGGATAATTCTCCACAGTAGAATCTAACCTAGAAATCAGTTTCAAAAAATTAACTTATAAATTCCTATCTGTTCAAAAGAGATATATTCTTAAATAACTTAAAAGTCAAGGAAGAAACCACAATGGAATTCTGAAAATGAAGGTGACACATGAAAAAATTTTTGAGATGGACTTATAGCAATGCTTAAAGTAAAATTTATAACTTCAGATGTATATATTAACTTCTAGAAAATATCTCTAACAACTTTTGAAAGTTTGCTTCTGTTAATTTTCTAACAGATTTCAATGAAAGCAATGTTGAATGTCAAAATTTTTCAACATCCATATTCATAATCATTTTTCACCATTAATCTATTGGTCATAAGAACAGGTTGCCTGATGATGACCATTTCCTGCATTCATCTAATTCACACTAAATAGTGAAGATTGTAATAATTTTAATATATTGCTGTGTTTTGTGTTTTATTTAGAATATCACATAAGTAAGGTCTATGATGATTGTTTTCCTTTCGTGTCTTTTTTTGTTATTATTTATTTTAAACTGTCCTCTCACTGGTCTGTGATTAAGATAATGTTTCCTTAGAAACACTTCAAAGATTTTCCACATTCTTCCATTCCATAGAATAGTTCTGGAACATTTCAATTTTATCTTTTAAGGATTGTTACACTTTTCAATTGTTAAACCTTTTCAAGCTGCCTTTGGTGACTGAGGGGTGAGGAGCATCATACATCAAGTGGCATTATGCATTTAAGTCTGTTTCTAGTCTATCTAGACTGTTCTACTGGTCTATTGTATGTTCTTGTGTAGCTGTTTCATTGTTTGACGACCTCTAATATAATATAGAGCCTTCCAATTCATGGACATGGTATCTTCCCATTTATTTAGACTTCTTTTTATTTTCATAACAATGTGGAGTCTCATATAACCTTTTAAAATTTTATTCTAAATATTAGGTATTTGTGATACTATTTTAAATGTTATCATCTACTCTTTGATTACAAAGTTTATGTTCCCATTTATAGTGAAATCATTTATTTTTTTAGCAATGTCCCTAAACTCACTTAATTCTAATATTTTATTTTCTTTGTACAAAAATCACATATTTTAGAAACAAAAGTAGTTTTGTTTCTCACATACCTTTTTCCCTTACCCTATACTTACCTACCTCCCTTTCCCCCTTCCACCCCTACCCCAGTCCCCAATGTAATTGCTCAGGTTTCCAGGATGATATCGATAGAAGAGGTCATCCTAGACATTTTCACCTCAGAGGGGGAAAATGCTCAGTATTTCATATGATAATATTAACTAACCATTTTTTAAAACGGGCCTTTATTATAATTATTTCATTATATTCTTAGTTTACTGAGATTTTGAACTATGACTAGGTAGTGAATTTTGTCAGGTGCTTTTTCAATCTCTATTGATATACTCATGGTTTTTTCTCCTCTATCCTGTAAATGGAGTGAATTACACTGGTTAATTTTTGCATGTTAAATAATCACAGTCTTGGATAAAATCTAATTTGTCATTATGTACATATTTCTGAATTTAATGTTTAATATTTCACTTAGAATATTTCTGTAATTATGTAAGACATTAACCTGTAATTTTTTATTTTCAGAATTCATCAGTCATCTGGTTTCCTTGACTAGAAATTTAAAATGATAAATACTATAGGTTTTTTCTATAAACATATGTAATACAACTTATTTTTGTGTGTCAGTTTTGATAGTTATTTTACAAAGTTTTTTTCCATAAATTTACTTATCTAAAATGTAAAATTTGATTTTATTTATATGATCTGAAGAAGTATCACTCTCCTTTCTGGGATTTTAAATTTGTGTTGTTTATTTTTCTTAAACAGCCTTGCAAGGGGTCTATCAGTTATATTTATCTCTTTATGAACAATTTGCATTTTAAGATTGTTAAGTTGTATATACTGCATATTTTATTAATTTAATTTTTTATTTTATTATTTCTCTCATAATTTCTTTGACTTTGTCTGATTCTTAAGGAAATATTATTCTCACTTCTTTTTCTTTTCAACATAATCCATCAAAAGCTATATATTTCTATATAAATGCTAATATGACTGTATCTACCAATACTGATTTATAACAACTAACCATTAATTTAAAATATTTTTATAATATTCATTGTGACTTCTTTGAGCTACAGATAGTTCAGAAGTGTATTTTCTTAACTTCCAAACAATTAATTTTCTATTTAATCTGTTTTGTTCTGAGCATTTAGAAATTTCTTTTCTTTTAGTTATTTCCAGCTGATTTCCTATCTAGTCAAAGGTCATCTTCTGTAAGTACTAATGATTTTAAACTAAGATTTGGGGGAGCACCAGATGGTGTAATGGTTACATCTCTGGACTCCCACATAGTCGACCATGGTTCTAGTCCTGGACCTGGCGGCATAAAACTCACACCAGTTATGTGTGCATGCATGCCCAAGATCCCAAGAAGAGAATGAAGGAGAAGGGATTGCAGCATGGCCATTCCCCCTTGGAGGTGATATCTTGCTTTCTGTCTCTCTCTCTCTCTCTGGCGAGCGCACACGCCCTGTAGCAAAAATTTCTCTCTAAAAACAAACAAACCAACAACAACAACAACAAAAATCAATCTAAGACTCAGTTTGCTGCTTCATATATAATCTAGCTACTAAAATGTTACAATTGTATTAATAAAAAATAAATGTTCTATAGTTGTTTGATCAGCGCTTTATAATTACAAGTATATAAATTATGTTAGTTCATTTTTTAAAAAAATTTTATATTTACTGATTTAAGTCTGATTATTCTCTGTTATTAGGCACATATCCACTTATAGTTATAAAAACTTTATTATGTTTTTCAAATCTTACCCATCCTTCTCAATTTTTGTCTATATATTCTATCAGCATGTGCAAAGATAAATCTCTATTATGGTAATTAACTATTTTGTCTTTAGTTTGTCAAGTGTTGTGTATTTTGAGATTCTTATATAGTTACTGAGTCTTATACCTAGTTTCTTTTTAAATTTTCATCTAGAACACATATGCACATTCCAGAAAGAGAGAAAGAGAGACAGAGGAGTATCCTCGACAGTGTCTGACCATGCCATGATCCACTTCCTCCAACCCTCCAGTCCTCCAGTCCACTGAATCTTGGGCATTGGTGCACATGGCAGGCATGTTAGAGTCTGGCTAGGCTAGGGATTCAAACCATAGTTGCCATGTGGGATCCAGCTTCCCTTAGCAATGCATTACCATGGCACCACAGAGCAGCCAAGACAGGTTTTTCAAAACACCAAGTATGTGACTTGTATTATTTTGATTTTATTTTGGACTAACAAACATTTCTTTTTGTTTTGCTTTGATCAGAGGACATGTGAGCTCACCAGAAAGAGACAGAAGATAGAAAGAGAGAGAGCATGTATTTCATATTGGGTACAGTCATGCTACAAACCCTTTCCTCTATTTCTCCATCCCATGGAAATTGGAGTATGCTTGCAAAATCCCTGGCATGATTTTCAAGTGGCTAGGGTGGGGACTCAAACCAAAGGCAGCTACATGGGATTTAGCTCCCTTAAACATTAGGCTATGGGGTCGACCAAATATCAGTTTTCAAATGGAACATGAATTTATTTTACATTTAATTATTAGTGCATTTTTATTTAAATATTCCATCTGTTGCTTGACACATTTGTTTTTTATTCTTCATTTTCATTTTCTTCCGTCTTTAGCATTAATCAAGTATTCTTTTAATTATACTACTTGCCCGACTGCTAATCTGGAATATATATTAATACATATATATAATTCTAGGATATTTGCATGATCACAGCATGAATACCTGATGTATTAGTATGTGAGTCTAATATTAACAGTACATAAATAATAGATTTTTCTCTGACAGTACTGAAATTATCTAAGTATTTTTTAGTTTGGATATCTTAGCATTTTATTTTGCTTGGTTTCCATTTATTCTTACTCAGTAATGATTAGGTCATTTAGAGCAAATATTTCTCTCTCAATAAGCAACTAAGAATTCATATACAGAAGTTTAAAAAGTCTGTTTGAGAATTGTAAGTGTTGAAAGCTTATAAAGAATAGAATGAAATGTTATACAATATTATAGGTTGAAATTAGAATAAGAAATATTTTATATCAGGATGTAAAAATAAAAAAGTAGGTTTATGTATGTATATCTATTCATTTATGTATTTATAATAAAGTCAGTATTGGAAATAAAAACAATTTGAAGTGAAGAATGCTTATGTAAACATGATACCAAACATATAATAAAAATAAAGGCTATAGGTTTGACTGCACAAGTTCAAATATTCTCTGGGACAAAATCCCCATAATCAATAAATAAATCTAGATAGTAATTTAACTAACTATATATTGTCATAATTATCAATATTATGCATTAAGTAATACATCCATTAATATTTCACTTTTTAAAAAATATAGGCATACAAAATGATAGAAATAAGAAATTATTGACAATGTGAAGATTTAGTAATGTATGAAACCATACCAGTAAACACTAATTCCACATGGACTAGGTGTCTTGCTCTATCCTAAGGTTATTCTATTAAATATTCACACCTGGAATGGATTTCATATTTCATATAATCCCACTGTACTGTGATTTTTCATTTACTCATTCAAAATATGTCCAAGTACATATGCTTATTTTTGGAAGTATTAAATCACATCCAAACGATTAAAAGTGTGATTATTTTGGAGACTTGTAAGAAGTCCAATATAAGATACACCTGAAACACAGTTTACATCCTTATGATGCATTCAATTTGCATTAAGGCAGTAGCGCCCACTTAAAACACATTTCTTATTGGTTTAGATCTAATATAGTCTCCCTAAGCTAATACCCTCTGATGGAAAGTGAGGATGTTTATAATATACTTGGAGAAAGATAGTGTAATAATGCATTTTGAAGTGTATGAGGTACAGTAAGAAATATTGGTGTGATAGATCAGTATAATTTTCAATTGATATCCCAATTATTCACAAATCAATGGACAGTTCTAAAATACTTTAAAGTGTTCCAAAACTTCTGGGTATTTAGTTTTTCTGAATGTGTAATTTTATTATAAAATAACATGCACACATGATATAAAATAGGAAAGACAAGCAAACATTACATATAATTCCACCACTTAAACCAATTTCAACACTTTATTTATTTCCTTCTATTACATTTCTTCTTTGTATATGCTAGGATTTAAGAATTTTAGCATTCACTCTGCAACTTATTTATAGTTTCCTCTGTGAGAAAAAGGAATTTCTAAACTAGCACCAATTCTGTGAGAATGATTATCAATTCTAAATCAGAAAAAACTCAAAGTAGGTTTTACTGTATCAGAAAGAAAATCTTGGGCCCTCTAATTACTGGGCTCTCAGAAAAGTTATGATGTATTTTTTTTCTATGTAAAAATGCATCGTGACTTTTCCAACAACCCAATATAATACCTTTATATAAGAAATAGCCAATTGAGTATGCTAAACCCTTGGCATAGGGGTTAAAAATCATAAGAAAAAAATGCAAGTAACTTCTCCTCCTACATGTCTCTTTTTGTCTTCTTTTGCATCTTATTGCTGTCTGAGACTATTTTTTAAAGAAATTTATTTCTTATTAGGCAGCTTTGCAGATTAGCAACTTACCCAGGGCCAATTCAAAAAAAATGATTCTTATGTTTTAAATTCAGCTTAGTTTTTCCCTTTGCCTAGTTTAGGTGATTTGATGTGTGAAGAACATGAATGTTTTTAAAAATTGTGTGAGCTGAAAAATCAAAGGTACAGATCTACAAGCCTCCTGAAACTTTTGGACACTTAAACAGAATTTAATCATCTGTGTGTGAGATCTGCACATAACTAGTAGTGACATTTTACAAATCAACATGGTCCAAATGTTATAAAAACTGATTGTAAGGCTGTGTTAGTAAAATATGCAACTTGGTGTGAATGAAATAACATGTTTTTTCTTTCCACATTAAAAGATAGTTATACTTCTCCAGTTCATGAGGAACTATAAACAATTTCTGACTTTAAATAGGAAAATGCATATTACTTTTAATATCGTTACTGTCTTGTACCTTGCTATCATGATTTTGCATGCCCGCGGATACTGTAAAAATTGAATTAATTTGTATCTATGTTTCTAAAAGTTTGACTTCCCCAAATTTTATGTTATTGGTTTCCAGATGTATCAAAAGACTAAATGAAAATTTTGTTTTTCTATTAAGAATAAAGCATCCTTAATAAAACAATCTAAAGCTTCCTGTCATATCTTAGAGAAATCAGCTGTGAATGATTTAAAAAGAATCAACCCAACCCAAAGACTAAATTAGAACACCAAGCCAGGTATAAGTATCCAAATCAAAGATGAACTCACTGGTATCTCCTCATAATTCTTTATTCATAATCATCAGGAACTTGGCGTCTGAGGAAACAGAGAAGCTCTAGTAAAAGCTTTGATTGTACTTCACAAGATGTTGCTGGGAAAAGACATCAGTACAGTGCAACAAAGGCTTCACCACGGACTATCTGTACAAATAATCTTAAACTAATCCTTTCACTCTCAGCTGTGATTCTATTTTAAAAAGTACCAGGACCAGCAGTTGGCTATGTCACTGGACTCCCATGTATTCTACTGTGGTTCGAGTCCCAGACCTGAGGACTTAAACTCATGTCGGGTACATGTGCATGCATGCCCAAGATCCCCAGAGGAGAACAGAGAAGGGACTGCAGCATGGACATCCCCTCGAAGGGTGATTTCTTGCTTTCTATCTCTCTTTCTCTTTCAGACTTTCTGGCCCGAAAAAAAAAAAACAAAAAAAAAAAAAAAAAAAAAAAAAAAAAAAAAAAAGTACTAACATTACATATATTTAGAAATTATTCAAGTATGTGAAAAAATAAATAATAAGTGCATTGAAGGCTCAAAAATGAAATATTTATGGTTTCAAATGCTTTTGGGTAAACTGTTTCAAGTGGTAGATGGAGCTGGCAATTTTTTTTTAATTTGTAAGTAGTGCTTGAAGTGAAAATGGCTTGCTAGAGTTTGTAGGGGGAGGTTAGCTGTGATTCGAATATGTAACCTCCAACTTCATGTATTGAAATCTGATGAGCCATTGTAATGGCGTTGAGAGGATAGCTGTTAAATCTGACTGCGCTATTGAAAAGGTTGGTCTTTGGGAAGTGATTAGGATTAAGGTCATTAGGGTGTTGTAACTGAAAATTTTAGACACACAAAAATTTTTTAACAGAGTTAATTTAAACAAAGAGTAGGCGATTCCAATCTGGCAGTTTCTTGGAAAAGGTTTTCCGAGGGACTTGGGCTAGCCTCATGATCATGGAGTATATAAGTTTTCAGAAAGGGAAAGTGACTTGTGTAGAAAATGGAAAGTGACGTACAAAAAGGAAAGTGAGAGAGTGAGGTAAAGAAATCATTGGATTGTTTACAGATGGATGGTAGGCTACAGGAATAGCCTCAAAGGTGGGTTTTCTGTGATTGACTGAAATGTGGCTAGTGTGATTGGCTGTAACTTAGTAACCATCTAAGTAAGGAACACAGCCTACCTAATATGTATGAGTTTGGTTTATCCATAGAAATCCAAGTATGAGGGTACAGTGGCCGTTTGGGGCCAAAATAATTCAGTTTAACAAGGGGCGTGTCCACACAACTAAATTGTAGTGGGTTTAAAAGGAGAGGGAATAACACAGACAGAGATACTTGCCCTGCTCTTGCTATTGCACCATGCCTTACCATTTACCATGTTATTTACCAAAAGGATGACCCTCACCAGCGCCACTGCTTGACGTTGGACCTCCAAAATCCTAAGATAAGTATCTATTTTTCTAATTACCCAGATTTTTAAAATTACCGAGCCATTTCCAAAAAAAAAAAAACGAATACAGATTCAGTTATCTACCAAGTAGTTGAAACTTGACAAAAATTTCTTCCGCAGCACTTTTAATCTTAACACAAGCTCTTTCCATTTTGCTTTTCCATCTATTTAAAAATCATTTTACTTCAACTTTTTTTCCTTTCATCTCTTCTTAGATTAAAAACATCTACTAAACCTCTATTCTTCTCTCAAGTCAGCCCACCCCCTAATTTTCCCTGTATGAGGAGGGATTGAAGTTCCAATTCTAACCCAGATGGAAAAACAAGAGAAGTGAGAAGGCATCAGGGTAGAGTGATGCCTTCCATGACGGTCCTCACTTACCCTGCCTGCATATGTCCCTGACATTTCAGTCATTCTTTTTTCTTTTTCTTTGAGAGGTTTTTGCTACAGGGTGCGTGCGCTCGCCAGACAGACAGAGACAGACAGAGAGACAGAAAGTGAGAAATCACCCCCCCACAGGGGATGGCCACGCCGCAATCCCTTCTTCTCCATTCTCCTCTTGGGATCTTGGGCACGCACGCACATGCGCCTGGCGTGAGTTTAAGCCACTGGGTCTGGGACTCAAACCGCGGTTGACTACGTGGGAGTCCAGCAACATAGCCATTATGCTAACTGCTGGTCCCTCAGAATCATTCTTTTTGACAAACAATATCCACCTCAGAAAAGAAAACAAAGCAAAAGGTCCGTTGTATGGAGTAGTCAGTTTCTCAGAGCTTTTAGCATTATTTATAACAAAAATGGAAAAACCAACAATCCAGATTTTATTATTCATTTACAGAGATTCTGTGGGAAGTAGTGCTTCTCAGGAAGTACTTTGGAAAATACACAGAATATTTCCTCATATCCCATACCATCAATTAGTCTCTATTTCTAAATGTATTTTCCTATCCCCCAATAAAGATGATACCATTTATTTGATATCTTCATAGTTGTGCTCCCTCTTAAGCAAGAAAGTCCTGAATGTTAAGTATCTGCTAACTTGGATAGCTAAAAACCCAAAGCTGGCAGAGACGTATCAGTGTTATCTCCATGTTTCATTTTCCTAGAACCCAGCAGAAATAAAAAACTTAAAAAAATAAAAACCTATTTTCACTTGCAACCAACACTAGCTCAGTTGCTGAGATTAGCTCATAAGGATGGGGGAAACATGTACCAGTTCCCTTTCATATATGTATCCTTTTTATCCTCTTCCATCTGCAACTCAATGGATAGAAAATGTGATGGGTTGGAGAAATCTGTTCATTCTGGTAAAACTGTTTGGAGGTGTCAGGGCTAAGAATAGTCATAGGCTGACATTAAATAGTAGGGACACATGCTGAGCTGGCTCACCCAAAGCTGGTGTCTACAGCAGCACACTAAATTAGAATTTAGATAGGCAACCTTTTTTAGAATATTCTTGGGCCTGATCACTCAAGGACATTTTGATTTCAAGATGCCATGTTGTCCTTGGGGGCATGAATGCCCATACACCAGATTGATTCAGGTGTTCTTTAAAATTGTCTTTAAACAAGAACATAGAAGAGACAACCATCACAATAACTTTTCCACTATCATTCAGGGGAGGAATTTTCCCTTGACATAGAGACAGAACCCACATGGACAAACAGGTTAAACAGTAAAGCCAATCTAGAAGAAACCATATTTTCTGAGGTTACGGTGCAATTCTGTCCTTTGAAATTCTTCAGCTTGCAGATTTGTCTCTCTGAGAGCTTAGCCAATTCAAATCTTGGCAACATCCATATTCAGACGAGGTTGAATATATGCTAAATCTGTGTCACCATAAATGTCACAATTATGGCAAAAAAAATGTTCATTTCCTTTGAGTTAAAATCCACATTTCACTTCCAGTCATTGCTCCTTTAGATCAGTTGCAATGTTTAGACTTAGATGCCCAAGTGCTTAAACTGGTAGATAAAGTACAGGTCACTCTAAATCAAATTTGGGAAACAATCTGCAGGTAAAACTGTGTTCAACTTGGGAGATTTTCCTGAGTTCTCTATTAAAAATGGATCTTTTTCATGCCTTCAGATTTTACAAACTGCTATTTAAGTCTGTTTTCTTTCACAAACTATCAAACAAGTTTGTTCAAAGAGATGTGTTAATTCACAGACTCAGGAGGCAAGGAGCCTTAGGCTTGAGAGCTCATGTGGCGTTCAAGTACATAACCCTGCCTCCAGGAAGGACCCTGCCAAAAACCTATCAAGAGAATTGAAGTGTAACCCATCTTCTAGAGCTGGAGGAAAGAAATTTGCAGTGGTCTCAATGTTAAGACATACATGTAGTCTATCAATATGCCTAAAAGGGATTCCTCCCCATCTTGTTATTTAAAACTATCTCTTCACATTTTGTTGACCACAGAGTTGGAACACATTTGCTAATAAGTTTCCTATAATCATGTATTTTACAGACTTTATGTCCAACACATTCATTCCTTTTTCCTTTGCCTCATAGCCCCACACATTGTTTCAGTCACTATCATTGCTCTGTGCCTTATATTGCTGTAGAAAGAATAAGAAAAAAAAAATCTTCAGTGGAATAACAGTGGATCTTTTTCTCAGCAAATAAACTATATTCTGGCTTCATCCATTCAGTCAACAAATATTCACTGAAAACTTATAAGTTGGACCAGTTCTAGAGGCTGGTATTAAAGTAATAAACAAAACGGACCAAAGCTCTGGCCTCTCAAAACACAGAGCCTGTCTAGTGAGGGGAGATAGTCAATCAACAGCGTATGCAAGAAAAGAAATACACAAATACAAAGTTCTCATTGAGAAGGAAAAGCTAACGGCAAGTAAGGGTTTAAAAGACAAAATTAGGAGTTTGGTTTTGAATATGTTTGAAAAGCCTGCTAGATTGCCATTAGATTGTTGAGTAGGCAGTTGTTGGATATAGGTTTCCAGAGATGAAAAGAAATATCTGTCTAGGACATAAAAATATTGATGTTACTTGTTTATTTTAATTTCACTTAGGATTAACCTTCCCATACCATATTTTTGGCAATGAGATCCTAGTCATTTTCATTTCAAACAATCTCCATATACCACATTTCTTTATCTTTCAATTGGAACAACAGCTTAATTTTACCAATTTTGTTCTAACTTTCTAATACAATTTGATAAACATCTACCTGACTATATTTAATCTCTAACTTATTGAAAAATGTCACCTTCTCTCAGATATTTTCACCAAAATTTATTGTGTTGACTTTGTACCTAGAATTGTGTTCAGCATTTTCTATGTATTGTATCATTTATTTAAAAAGTCATGATATATGTCATGACTTTTCCCAATGACCTAGTAATTCTCCAAACCGTTCACAAAAATAGGTATTAGTATGATCTTTGTTTTGTTGATGAAGAAATTAGACTTTAAGAAAGTTGTCTCAGGTATCAATGTCTTAACCAACTACAGAGGCTCCCAACAAGTAAAATATGTTACCTAGCAACAAGTTATTTCCCTCCTTTATATATATATATATATATATATAT
>NW_006159555.1:627182-719089 GCF_000334495.1 Tupaia belangeri chinensis
GAGAAGGGATTGAGGTGTGGCCATCCCCTCTGGGGGTGATTTCTTGCTTTCTGTCTCTCTGCCTCTTTCTGGTGAGTGCATGCGCCCTATAGCAAAAAAAACCTCTCCAAAAAAAATTTTTTTTTAACTACTGTTTTTTGGGTTCCCTTATATTATTTGTTAAATTGTGCCTTAAAAAAGAAAAAAAAAGTGTCTTAATGCCCTAATTGTATTTCATAATTCAAGGCATTTTAAAATGAAACAAAAACAAAGAGAAACCAAATATAAGACTATATTTTCAGTGTGATCTCAATTATACAGATTTCTATATGCTTGAGAAAAATGATCAATACTGATTTTCTCAGGGCAGCAAATGTAAAAAGTTTCATATATATCCTCCTTTATATATATATATATATATATATACACATACATATATATTTAGTGTACAAATCTCCATTGAGGGCTCTTCAAATGGGCTACAAATATATAAAGAACTGGGCTCATGATGAGCAGACATTCCAAGAAAGACCTTCATTGCATTTACTGAAATGAAGAGGGATGAAAAAGTATGCCTTACTGTTTTTGCGGAATTATCTCATTAAGTCTTTACACCAAACCTGAAAGAGAAGTATTACTATTTGAAACCTCAAATAAACCAAATAATCAACTCCACGTATTAGAAATGTGAAAGCCTAGATCTGTCTTCAGGCACGTCTGACTCCAAGGCCACATTCTCTCCACTGTGGTAAGATGCTGCACCAGTGGAGTAACAGTGGGCCTTTTTAGGCTTGTACTGGGAGAATCTAAAAACAGAGGGTGGTTGACTACAAAAATTAAAATGCTTTTCCTCATTCTGTCATAAATTTGTAATTAGATAGTACCATACACTATGAATGACAGAAAATAGTGATCATTTATTGAGGAAGTAAGAGACATACTCAGCTGAAAAGAAATCTAAAATGGAGAGCAATTAAGTGATTCATATAAGGTTGTACAAAAAATTAAGGGCAACACTCAGAATAAACACAGATGTTTTGTCTCAAATCCTGTTTTCTATGCTGCTATAGGTATATAATAGAGCTATTTAACTCAGGTTACTTAGAGAGACAGAACACTATGAGAACTATATTAACCTTATCCTGTCAAAGTCAGCATTACCCTTTCTGCTCCTTACCTCATTCTAGCCCTGAAAGAAGCCTGGAAAACAGGTTTTCTAAAATGGATTAATCTGTGAAATTTAAACCATATGACACAATTATTGAGAAAGTGAGACAGTGGTTGTTTCTTCTTCCCCTACTTCTTATACATTTAATAAGTACATAAATCCACATTATATAATTCCCCCAAATTATTATAATGTTTAGAATTGCTCTATGGCTAGGCTCTTACTGTGAGGACAACTTCCAAGAAGGTTTATTTATAAGAAGGTCATTTTGAAATTTCAGTAGCTAATTCCCTTGGATGGTTTCTAAGACATACCTGCCTTATGATGAATTTTTCTCTGTCATGAATAGAATCTCAGAATACCGCATGGTTGGGTCTAATATATCCTTATTTCATGATATAGAAATAGATGAATTGAGATGGAACTTTCATATGATAACTAAGGCCAAAAAATTCTGTGGAAAATTTTTGTACTCGTTGTGAGAAAGTAAAAGGGAAATTGATTACGTGGACAAAGTCTCATCTAGAGAAAAGAAGATATGAAAGTAGCCTATAATAATGTATAATAATTTTTAATTGCATGAGTTTTTATTATACATTCTAATATTTGGTCCTGAAAATAACCTGGTGAGGTAGGCAGGTTAGCTACTAATATGTTCAAACTATAGATGAAGAAACTGAAGAAAAAGATTAAGTGGTTCATTAAGAAGCGGACCCCCAGATGGGATTAGAACTTAAAGAGTCTGATGGGCAGAGGAAGCAGAAGTGAGGAGAGTCTTCAGATCGCAATGCAGGCCTGACACAGAAAGAGATAATGAAGGAAGGTGGTTTGAGCAGGAAGACTCTTGAACTACAGTATAGTTAGAGGAAGTTTCAACCAGATGCGATATCCTCGCTAAAGAACATCACTGGAAAAGTATGTCCACTGTCTTGCTGAAATGGATGCACATTAATACTCCCACCAGGTTCATTCATTGAGAGCAGTTTATGAGAAACATGACCTCAAATTGAACGCAGTGGTAGATCTAGAGGGGTAGCAGCAGATCAATCCATCATTCTCTTCACAGACAAAGAGCCTGAGCAGCACATTTTCATAACTGCCATAGTCTTTTTTGTTTGTTTGTTATAGGGTACATGCACTCACCAGGGAGAAAGAGAGTGACAGAAAAACAGAAAGAGAGAAATCACCCTCCCAGAGAGAATGGCCATGCTGTGATCCCTTCTCCATTCTCCTCTCAGGATTTTGGGAACACATGCACACACACTTAGTGTGAGTTTTAAGCTCCCAATCTGGGACTTGAACCATGTTGCCTATGTGGCAGTCAAGTGACATAACCATTATGCCATCTGCTGGTTCCTATAACTTTCATAGTCTCTTATAAGCACCCAAGCAGCAAGTAGAGGTTGTGGGTCCAGAGGTCTACTAACGAGAGAAATATTTTACATATTCTTTAATGTGAGTGATGGGTGATATTCACAATTTTTTCAATGAAGATCATTTAATCATTGAATACTGTTATAGCCAATTAATGATCAGATTTCTTTTTTTAACCCAAATCTGTAGTAGTTATGAATATAAGCATAAAGTCATAGAATGAACTTATTGAAATGTTTCAGATGTACAAAAACTATGTTGAATAAAATAGGGACAAATATTAACTCCTGAAATTTTTGAAAGACTACTCTTAGATCATTTTTGACTCTAGTTACCTTCCAATACATATTACATGCATATTTTTAAATGTACAAATATTTTTAAGGTTCACTAGTTCATTTTTAATGGATACATAACATTCTAGAGTTTGTTAACTGTCATACACATATCTGTTTGAATAAGATTCATAAATAAATTCTTTAAAACAAAGTCTTTCCTTGAAAGAACAGGTGTATTTATTGATTACCCCCTCTTTAGTACATTGCAAGAAACCTTCGTTTTGTCTTAAAAATAAGTCTATAGAAACACGTCATCTCCTCAAATTCATACAAAGAAACTAAGACTCAGAAACTTTTAACAACTTGTCTAAGGTCTAACAGGAAATGACAGAGTCTAGATTTTCTTTATCCACAAATGTAGAAAATTCATCAAAAGAAATTAATTGCAATTACACACCTTTCTCTCCCAGAATACAATATTCCTGCCATTGTATACATTTTTTTCTGTGCCTAAAATGCTCTTTTCCATATCTCTGCTACTACAATTAGTCTTTAAGACTCAGATTATATTTTTCATAGTTTACATTTTGCTTATTTTTCACTATTGTGAACACTAACATACAGTTGCTTACAAGCCTTTACAGTGAACTGTTTAATAAATTTTTATTTGAGAGATTTTTGCTGTAGGATGTGTGCACATGTTTAATAAGTTTTATGAGCTAGCTTATCACTAATAGAACATTGATTTTTATTATTCATTTATTTTTATATTTTTATGAACAATGAAAATTATTTCTCTCAGTCTGGAAGTTAAGAAGCTCAAGATCAAAGCACTTGCAGATTCAAAGTCTGGTGAGGGCCTCTTTCTTTCTTTCCTTTTTAAAATAATTTCCTGTTTACATTTAATTGTTCATCTTTTTGGAGTACACTATAGTTTTTTTTCCAAGGCATGTATGCAGCATGTGATAAATCAAGGATATTACCATATTCATCATCTCCAATAAAGAACATTATTTTGTATACCTTTGATTTGATGTGTATATACATATATATATATACATACATATATGTATTCAATATAAATATATATGTATGTATATGTGTATTCAATATATGTGTATATATTATTCCACATATACACATACATGTATGTATATACACACACACACTTATACACGATTAGCAATGCCTTTTTTTTTTAACTCTGTTGTGGTATGTAGTTTCATAGTCGATTTCCCCAGTTTACTTGCATTCTCAAGACACGAGACCCAATCTAAATCTCCGTTTTTTTCCTTTGCTGTGAAACCTTCGACACCAGGCCTCCTTTGACCCTTCACCACTTCTGAAACATGGTCTACTCTTTCATGGTACAACACCTCAACTCCTTGTCCAGTATCTCCATCAGAACTGTCACCTGCCACTCAGACAGGCACATACGTAGTTGTCTGCCTTCACTGACAACCAAAGAATTCCAGGAGACAGAAACTTGCTTTTTTCTCAAGATTGTGTCTTTGGCCCTTGACACTTAACAAATGCTGAAGAAAAGCAAGGCTACATGGAAGAAAGCAAACAGCAAGGATCAATTTACTGCAGATTTTCAAAATCCTAATAAAAGGATGCCCATGTATACTTAATCTTCAAATTTTTTCTTTTTCCAAGTATAATCATATTATTTTTCAAGAAAAAAAATTGATATTTACCTTTTGTTCATGTTTATGTTATCATTGCCATCAAAACAAAACCATCAAGAACAATACCACAATTACATTACATTAAGATAGCATTCAAGGGACTAGCAGTTAGTGTAATGGCTATGTCGCTGGACTCCCATGTAGTCGACTGTGGTTCGAGTCTCGGACCCAGTGGCTTAAACTCACACTGGGTGCATGTGCATGCGTGTCCAAGATCCCGAGAGGAGAATGGAGGAGAAGGGACTGTGGCGTGGCCATCCCCTCTGGGGGGTGATTTCTTGCTTTCTGTCTCTCTGTCTCTCTCTGTCTTTCTGGCGAGCACACGCACCCTATAGCAAAACGCTCTCAAAAAAAAAAAAAAAAGATAGCATTCAAATACACAGATTATGTAGATAGAATGATAGATTGTTGGATGGATAAAGTTTATTAATGTAACTTAATACCCCAAAGAATCACCAAATTTTCAAAAAAAACTGTTGACAACAGAAATAACATACTGAACTTGGCTTCAGTGTTAACTAAACTTTTGCACTAACCTTGAATTTGTTTGTCTTAATGTGTCCAAATATAGTATACTATTAATATTTCATCTACAGAACAAAATTGGTCAACTGCATCATAACTCTTCTGTAAACTGTAATACAGTGGCTTAATTTCAGAATTGCAATAGAACAATGCAAATTATCAGGTTTCATTGGTTTATGTTTATGATATTTTATGCTTCAGCATTTCTTACCAGACTATAAATATCTTGGACTTGGTGTTCCTTACAAAGTCTCTAAGGGGTAGTTCAATATCTTGTACATAATAGACACAAATACATACTTATCAAATTCCATCATCACATAAAAATTAAAATGGAAAAAATCTTGAGAACAAATGAAAAAAATCAATTTGTGGATTCCTTTATGACAAATATATAACAACTATTTTGTCTTACTATCATCACACAATGGTTTCATCATTTTTGTCTATCTCCAAAAAGCATTCATTTTATAGAGCATTAAGCTCGTCTGAGTATTATGTCATAAATCCAGAGACATAGTACAGAAAATTGCTGTCCTGCAGCCCAGTAATGTTCTTGAAGAACAAAGCAACCTCCTCATCAGGAAAATCGAATCACAAATATTTCTGGAAATAAAAAGAAGTAAAATGTTTTATATCAATACTTGAAGAAACATGACTCGGTGTGGTTGTAAGTGTATGTATTTCAACGTGTTTATATGGATATTGTTATATAATGAAAACAGATTGTTATGTAGTAGAAAAGAAACAGAGGAGGATAAGTAAGTATACCCTTAATTATTTACCCAGGTAATCTTGCATGTGCCTTTAGACCTTTCAGGTTCTATCTGCTCTCCCGTGGATACACAGAGCACAGAGTGTTTATGTGGAATAATGGGATATAGCTTATTAAAGTCTATACTAGAATACTCGGAAGCTATTATTGCATCGTGCTTATAAATCCCACACAAACATACAGACATCCAGTATTCACAGAGAATTAAAGCACATCTATTACAGGAGCACACGTGCATTCCACAAGTAGCACCACGTCCCAGCAGACTGCTGTCACACTGCGTTTGTGTCTGTAAGCATTAGTGCCATTTTCGCGTACCTGTTAAGCAATCTTCTGTTATTACTTTGCAACACATCATTTGTGTCTTTCTCTTTACTAACATAAGACCATTATCTTGCCATTCAGCAATGACAGATGATTCATCTAAGATCCAAATGACACCTTCTTGATATAGGGAGAGGAAAGGGATAACTTTGCCTTTAAAAGAAAAAAAGAAAGAAAAACAAAACAGGATGTATTCTACATGTGCCTTAAGTTCAGCTCCTGAGAAAAAGCCACAAAGCATATTTGATAGCACAGACTACCAGGGATTCATTAAATATTTTCAAAGGTTGAGGATAAGAGACACACGTTCATCATCAATTACTTGCAAATTTTAACAGTAGACACCGTTCTACCTGGAGAATCCAAGATAATATGAGTTCAGCATAGGGGAGGGAAGGAAAGTGCAAAGAAGTAGAAAAACTTCATAAACTTAGCCACACAGAATAAACTCAAGGCTTGTTTTCTTCAGGGCAAGATTGGAATGTCAAAAAGTAAAAAAGTTTTTATGCAGCATTTGATATTGTGGTCTTACTTGATATCCGATGGTTTTCTTTGACTTCCAAAATGCTATATGAATATTTTATTATCAATTATCACTTACTTTTACTATGTAGTATATTATAAGATTTCATTTAGTCATTGAAACAACTTCATATAGCAAGTAGATGTGAGTGAACAAGTTTTGGGTCACATGGAGAGCTGCAATAGACCAGGGATTTGAATCTAAATGTTCCTGAATCCAAAGCCTCTGGGTTTATTATTTTTTTTTGGGGGGGGGGAGCGAGAGAGAGATTTTTGGGAGACGGAGAGCAAGATTTATTTGTTATAGGGAATATACACTCACTGGAGAGACAGAAAGTGAGAAACCACTCTCTGCAGGAAATGGCTACACCACAATTACTTCTCCATTCTCCTCTTGGGATTTTACGCACACATAAACATGTGCCCAGCATGAGTTTCAAGCTGCCAGGTCCAGAACTGGAATCATGATCGCCATATATGGGAGTTCAGTGCCTTAAACACTGCCATTTGTGGGCCTCAGACTCTACTTTTAATAGCCACTTTATTTGGTCTGTCAAGATAAAATGGAGAGACCAGCAGTTAGCGTAATGGCTATGTCACTGTACTCCCATGAAGTCGACCGCGATTCAAGTCCTGGACCCGGTAGCTTAAACTCACACCGGGCGTGTGTGCATGCATGCCCAAGATCCCGAGAGGAGAATGGAGGAGAAGGAATTGTGGCGTGGCCATCCCCCCTGGGGGTGATTCCTTGCTTTCTGTCTCTCTGTCTCTGTCTTTCTGGCAAGCGCACACGCCCAATAAGAAAAAAACTCTCCAAAAAAGGGAAAAAAGAAAGATAAAATGGAAAGAGTAAGTGATACAAAGGCATGGAATTAATTTACATGCAAGGATACAATATTCAAATCCCCTTTACTAAAGAGTTTCTTTGGTGGGGGATAGAGGGTGTGGGGTTTCCTTATGAACATTGTTTTAATAAATGTTCTTAAACGAAGTGGATACAAAGTTGGTGTCTATAAGGATGACATCTGGTTATGCAGGAAGACACAAATATGAACAAATACAGTACAATCTGCAACATGTGGTGAGGGAAATAGCTTCAGGAGTGAAAAAATGGCTTTACTCCCTGATGGGGATAAAGAAAACCTTCCCTGAGCAAATCAACCATTGAAAAAATTTTAAAGGGAAAATTTTACAGATTCAGAGTAGGAAAAAGGGACTTGAGAGAGGAAAAGACATTACAGCACATGTAAAGGTATGAAAAGTCAGAGTGTATTTAAAGAACAAGACATGAAAGTCCCTCACAAGGAATGAATGAACATGAGAGTTAAAAGATGGAGCCAGCTGTGGTCCTGTGTGTCCCACGGTGGATCTAGAATTTATATTTTAGGGGAATGGAGCTATTGAAAGATGTTCAATAGGGTAATGAATTGTAGATCAGATGGGTACTTTAGATAGATTATTTCAGCCTTAGTCCTAATAATAAACCTAATGAGACTGAAGCCACAGACAAGGAGATAAGATAGCTAAAGTTGTCCAAACCATACCAGACTTTTTTTTCTTTTTTTGGAGAGGTTTTTGCTATAAAGCTCGTGCGCTGGCCAGAAAGAGAGAGACCGAGAGATAGAATGCGAGAAATCACCCCCCAGGGGGATGGCCACATCACAATCCCTTCTCCTCCATTTTCCTCTTGGGATCTTGGGCATGCACGCAAACGCGCCTGGCATGAGTTTAAGCCACTGGGTCCAGGACTCGAACCTCAGTGGGCTATATGGGAGTCCAGCGACATAGCCATTATGCTAACTGCTGGTCCCACCATACTAGATTGTTTTAAATAGATAAATTCATACGTGTCTTAGATATAAAAAAATTTTAATCTTTCAATATTATTTTCTATCAGTTTTCTGAGCAAGTGAAGAATAATCTTCTCACCAATCATTACCTGGCACCCTGTTCCATTTATATCAACATGGCTGCAATGGTTCCTGTATAAACTCATACACACGTGACCTTTTCATAAAAAGACAAAATTTTCTTTTTCTGCTATCATTTGCAATTAAGAAACATTTTTCATAGAATAAGTCTTCAGTTTCTTAGTTACTTAATAAAATGAGACTGAGATGTGATACCCGAATGCTTTAGTAGTGAGCACCTATGTAATATTTTAATTGTCGAGGTCAAATAAAATAAAGATGAATTTTTAAATAAAGGGTTTGTGCCAAGTGGAAACCAATTCAGAAATACTGTGAATACAAAAGAGATTTTACAGTTACTTGAATGACAAAAGTGCCAAAAACTTTTGATAATAATGTGGCGTAGTGTCAAGTATAAAAATCTCAAAAGAAACAATAGAATCAAATGTACAATTCTTGTGTTGTGTGTACCAATTAAAAGTTATCAGTTAATATACAATAAAATAACTTTTCATTACTTAGTAATAAATTGTCTGATCACCATCGAGATTGACAAATCCATCAAAATAATTGTTTGGCAGTTAAAATACTAGAATTGAAAACCAAAAGTTCCTACAATGAAAATGCTAATAGAGACAATGATGTAAGTGATGACTTCATGTAGAATTAAAAGAATTAAATGGACAGTAAAAAAACCATGAAACTCAATGTTACATTTTTAATACTAAATCTAACTTTGGCAACCTCTTTTCAATAGGAGAAATATCTGTGACACTAAATAAATGTTATCTTGAATGTTTTTATTTTTCTATTTTGTAATTTCCAAATTTGTTTTTATTGTAGAAAGTGTAAGAACAAGGAGTTGATGCCTAGTGTTATTTTAAGTAAACAGTCTGGGTTTGTTGAATCTTTTTTTCTAAAAGAGAACACATCTATTACTGGTTTATGATATACTGGCTTGCATGAGATTTGATGAGCATTTAAATTAAGAACATTAGGGGAGTCTAGCAGACGGTATAATGGTTACATTGCTGAACCTCCACGTAGTTGACTGTAGATTGAGTCCTGGATCGAGTGGCTTAAACCTCACACTGGGAGTGTGTATATGTATGCATGCCCAAACTCCTAAGAAGAGAATGGAGAAGGAGGGATGGCAGCGTAGCCATCCCCACCCCGGAGCGGGGGGCGAGGGATGATTTCTAGCTCTGTCCTTCTTGCTCTCTGGCTCTTGAGCGAGCACACATGCCCTATAGCAAAAATCTCTCTAAATAAAAAAAAGAAAATTAGGGAAGAATTGAGTGGTCCTATATTACTGCTTGGGAAATCAGGTGGATGAATGTATTCCAGCAACTGCATCACTCATTGGCCATTCCTAGTACATCAGTCATTCTTGTCAATCTAAAGGATACAAAGATTAAAAACCACAGTCCTGCCCTAGAGGGACATGGGCATTCCACGTTTTGAATGATCACAATGTGGCAATATTGCTCCAGGATTGTATTCCTAGGTTGCTTCAGAAATCCTAAATTATTTGTAACTCAAGAATACTTTTATTGTTTCCCTCTAAATCAGTGAAATATTTTACCTGCCAGTCACTATTTCCTTTATAATTTAAAAAATGTAAGAGGTGGATATCCTATAACAGCCTTTAGGCTGTTGAAATATTTACCAAGCCCTAAAGCTTCCTCCAATCTTGAATCATCTGAGAGGGTACACAGCCTGCCCAGAAAAGAAAATCACAGTTCATTCTTGTTTTCCATCAAGGAGATGAAGATCATGGCTCAGATAAGTGGATATTTGCCTCAAAACTGAATTTAGAAATGCATGCTGACACTTAATTCATCATATTAATAATCAATATTTCTAAAGAAATGTATTAAAATATTTAGACAAAAATTCTTTGCCTTTTCTTTTATTGAAAATGCTTATCAAAACATTGAAAGGAAGAACAATGAGATGGAAGAAAGAAGAAAAGGGATGAGAGGTAGAGAGAAAGGAAATGAAAGAAGGAAGAAAATGGGGCGAGAGAGACAAAAAAAATAAAGCATATCAGAAATAGAACATTCTTAAATCTAGATAAGCATGTCAAAAAACTGTAATAACACAAAATCCTCACCTTTATTTTCGGATTGTCAGAGAAAAGGTAAGCACAGTGATATGCTTCCAGTTATCATTTGAGATCTTTTCTTGTAGCTTATACTAAATGTTAAATGTTCCCTACTTCTTTCAATTATTACATTTTTACATCGAAGGAAGAAAATGGGGCGAGAGAGACAAAAAAAATAAAGCATATCAGAAATAGAACATTCTTAAATCTAGATAAGCATGTCAAAAAACTGTAATAACACAAAATCCTCACCTTTATTTTCGGATTGTCAGAGAAAAGGTAAGCACAGTGATATGCTTCCAGTTATCATTTGAGATCTTTTCTTGTAGCTTATACTAAATGTTAAATGTTCCCTACTTCTTTCAATTATTACATTTTTACATCTTCCGTCTTCAGTCTTCCAATGAGAAAAAAAAGATGGGCATGAAAGGAAAGTATTGATAACTCATAGGAAATATGAGATGAGAATTGAAAGAGTTAAAGCACCTAGACCACCACCAGGCACGCACGTATTAAGTGCTAAATTGGTGTTTATTATTACCATTGTATATTTCTACCGAGTCCCCCTGTGAACAGAAACCATCCTGGTGACTGAGCTTAGCTACTAGAAAATTGGCAGTCAGTGCTGCTACCCTCCAGGGACAAGACACACTGCTTTGGAACCAACGGTGTGATGAGAGACGTTTTATAGGGTAGCTCCAGTTGAACTAATTACCACCCACACCCATCTGTGCCATTTGGTTCTTTGCCAGTAGCTTACGTGTTATTGTGTAGATTTACTCTAAAGTAGTTGTTTGCAGAGCTTATCTGAAGAGTAACTGCATCAGAACCTCCTGGGGAACTTTTAAAAATATATAAATTCTTAGGTCCTAGTCCCCAAAAATATAGATCTTGGGCCTTTGAAGACTGTAGAAAAATTCCATTCATGTGCATCTTACTCATCCTCAGATGTGAAGAATGCCACATAAAGGAAAGCATTCCAATTCACATGCTGAAGGTTACCCCAAATAGACAGGGACATTATGTAATTGGAAGGGAAATGACTCTGTATTTCGTATGCATCAGAGGGCCTTGCCCGGCCCAGGATCAAGAGGCAGCAGCTTTTAGTGAAACTTCTGCAGCCAGACAGACTGGGTTGAAATCTGGCCTCTGTATTTAGCAAATGTGAGGCATTGGGCAAGCTACTTAACCTCTCTGTGCTTCTTACCCCTCATATGTAGGGAAGGTATCATAGTAGGTTGTTGTAAAATTCAGTACAATAGATGAAAATACTTGAAACACTATCTGTCATATAGTATATACCCAGTAGATGTTAGTTATCGTTTTCAATATCATGATTTATTATTAAGTTAGTGTGTTAGTGTAGGGCAATATATAGTTTGTGACTGTTTCAGCATTAAGGGATATTTCCCTATTCTACTTATACCCTCAGTAATTCATTAGACATCTTTCTTTCATGGCTATTCCTGAAAGTAAGCTTTCAAAAACAAAAGAAGAAAGAAAGAAAGAAAGAGAGAGAGAGAGAGAGAGAGAGAGAGAGAGAAAGAGAAAGAAAGAAAGAGAAAGAAAGAAAGAAAGAAAGAAAGAAAGAAAGAAAGAAAAGAGAAGAGAAGAGAAGAGAAGAGAAGAGAAGAGAAGAGAAGAGAAGAGAAGGTTAACAGGGAAAATACAGTTCCAGTGTATCAGAAATAAATCTTTCCAATGCATGAATATTCTTTTTAATCTGGCATGTTTTAATGCGGCACATGGAGAGAGAATTGCTCGGTAAATACTGAGTATTTATTATAGGTAATTTCAAAAAGTCCAAAAAAAAAAAAAGGCAAAAGAGAAATGTACCTAGAGGGAATGAAATCAGGTAAATACCAAAGGAAATGGAAAAAAAAAAATCAATCAGTAAATCCTCACCCTTTAGAGTGAGTCCCACTTCCTCCATGTAAATTTATGTTAAAAACAAGAAGAATAAATAGATCTAGTTGTAAATGTATATATACTTAAAGTCATATTCATCCCTGCCTATTAAATTTCAGACAATTCAGAGATAACCTTTTGTTAATATAGAAGAGTCATAAGTTAGCCTCTGCCCAAGTCAGCCAAAGTGAATCAGAAATCTGCGGTTCTGTGAGATGATACTCTGTGTGAAATATGTTTTGTACAAATGCCCTGCACACTTCAGACTTATAAATTATTAATGTGTGTTATGGTTGTTATGAGCAATGTATGGAAATTTACACAGATTCCAAAATCTCAAATAAAACTAAATGGTTAAAAATGAAAAAGAAAGATGGAAGGAGACAATTATATTGATTTGGTAAGAGTCGAAGCATTTCTACTACTCCATCAGCATTGATTTTAAAGATCTGAACGACATACAGCCTGATGAATAATTCAGATTTCATTTATTAGTCCACTGACCCTACACATGGCTTCATAAAAGTGAAGATAATGTTATTCTGCTGCTTCATCCTCCATAGAATGGAAAATGTGTATGTAGCTGGGTAGAAGTTTTTTTTTATGTAGTTTGCTCCAGTATATTGTATACACATATATTTGCATGTCATACATTTACAAGAAATGTTGAGATGAAAAAATCTCAATAATATGTATAAAGGAGACCACTTTGCCCCCTACTGGCAGATGACTTAGGTCTGTAAAAAAAAAAAAAAAAAAAAAAAAAAAAAAAAAAAATCTGATTATCATGTAACAACTGGTTACCTGGCAACTAGAAACTAGACAATGTAGCAATATAGTTCTATGTCCTTTCTCTAGGGTTGACACAAAGGGAATTGCCACCAATGCATCCTCAGGGCTACATTCTAAAAGATACTAATTTTTTTTCCCACGGCCTCCCATCTCCCTGTCAAGAATTTAAAGCCATCACACCAAATGTTCTAGTGTAGGAATTAGAGTACTTGGTGATATCAGTAACCAAGTTAAAAATTCCAAGAAAATGAACACATTTCTTGGGGGGTAAAATAGATTAAAATTACAGTTTGAATAGGTTGAGTTGAAAGCATCTTTGGAATATCAATGAGGAGTCTATTAGGAAGTTAGAAAAATGTGCTGATATAAAGGGGAAAATTACTAACAGTTGTCTATGGCTCCCACAATTCGTGTGAAAGTCTCTCATCTCCATTCCAATTAGATCATGTGCATAGGTAGGTACTTTCTTTATAGGTAGGGATTGCCTCAGTCCAGCTCCTTTTTGTGTAAACTCTATTTAGCCAATGTTCAACAAATGTTTTCCAGTTAATTCGAGTATTAAAATGAACATTTTGGCTGTGACTCAGTGACAATACTAGGTACCTAAGGTATTTGTAACACATTCTTACTCTGCAACAGACTTTCAAAAAGAGGCATGTGAAAAATAAGCATGAAATTCTTGGTATAAGAGATCTTCCACCTCCATTACAGGTATAAAAGGGCCAAGAGTGGAGACTGCAAAACAATGACACGTGATGCTCTTTTTAAAGAAGGTAGAACTCTGGATAGGGAAATACTATCTTACAGCATTACAGTTTAAGAAGAGAGCTTAATGTATGTGGCCCACAGTTTGGAGATCAATGAACTGTTAATTGGGTGGCTGGTCTAATGAGTTTGTAATAGCAGACTACAGGGCCATGGCTTATAATTAACTACACTCCAAGAATTTGCTGAAACAAAGGATCCATGCATATTTTCTGTGGGTTGGACATGGCCTACATTCAGTAGTTCTCCCTTCTCCATGGGGAATATATTTCAAGATACTCAGTGGACACCTAGACACACAGAGAATACTTAACCCTACATACCTCATGTTATTTCTTATACATACATACTGATGATCAAGTTTAATTTATGAACGAGGGACAATGAGATTAGCAACAGTATTTACTAATACAATAGAATAGTTCTAACAATATAGTCTAATAAGAGTCACATGAACGTAGTCTTTCTACTGTTTTTTCCTGTACATACATACCTGTGATAAAGGTTAATTTGTAAATTAGGCATAGTAAGATATTACAGAGAGTAACTAATAATAAAATAGAAACATTATAAAAAAATACTACATGTTAATGAATATGGAATTTCCCTCTCTCAAAACATCTTATTGCACTGGGACCAGCACTTAGTGTAATGGCTATGTCGCTGGACTCCCATGTAGTCGAGCATGGTTTGAGTCCCAGATTCGGTGGCTTAAATTCACGCTGGGCACGTGTGCGTGCGTGCTCAAGATCCCAAGAGAATGGAGGAGAAGGGATTGTGGTGTGTCCATCCCCCTTGGGGGGTGATTTCTCGCTTTCTGTCTCTCTGTCTCTCTCTTTCTGGGGAGCGCACATGCCCTATAGCAAAAACCTCTAAAAAAAAAATTATTGCACTGTACTGTGCTCACCTATTTTCACATTGCAGTTGATAATAGGTAACAAAAATCATGCAAAGCAAAGCCACTGATAAGAGGGGACTATACCAGCAGAGAGAAAACCGTTAGCAGGTTTGTTATACCCTGTTATGCACTTGAAGGTTGGCAACAGATATCAAAAGGTATGTTAAAGAATCCCTTAGGACCCAGCAGATGGCCTAATTGTTACATCACTGGATTCCATGTAGTCAACTGCAGTTCAAGTCCTGGACCTGTCAGCTTAAAACTCATGCCGGGCACATGTGTGAGCGTGCCCAATGTCCCAAACGGAGAATGGAGGAGAAGGTATTGTGGTGTGGCCATTCCTCACAGGGAGCTGATTTCTTGCTTTCAGGCTGTCTCTCTGGTGAGTGCACATGCCTTATACCAAAAATCTCTCTGAAAAAGAAAAGGAAAAAGAAGAAGAAGAAATCTCCTGATTCCCAGGTCCTGAGGAAGGAATAATCAAGAAGCTGAAAACAACTACATCTTAAGAAAGAGAACTCTGCAAATGAGAATTCCCACAAGATAAAGAATGTTCCTATGGGATATGCCTAATTCACAGTGTCCAAGCTAGGTGGCAACAATTCTACCACTCACATAACAACGTTCCAACTCTCTTTAGCACACTTCCAAGCTTTCAGCTCAAGGAAGTCATAGATCTTCATGCATAAGGTGAGAAAGAAGCTACAGAAAGGTAGATCAAAAAAAGCCTATCTTTCCCCAGAGCCAGGATTCCCATTTGCAATAGGCCAAGGCAGGAGAAAAAAAGTCTCCACCATATATGCCATTTGGAGTTTACATTATGACATGGATAATATTGCATCAGGTTGTCAGAAAAGTCATTCCATATTTTTCTGTTTTTCTACACAAAACTGAGTCATGACTTTTCTGATGACTCAGTAATTATGACATTGATCCTTTGTTCTACAACACAAAGTTACTGTATAACTTTTTAGTCCCTAAAAGTGAACAGAGAAGTCTTGCTGCCTGCCCACATTTTCTCAGGATCAGGGCAAAGCTAGCCCCAGTGAGGTGATATAAAAGGATGATGGAAAACTGATAAGTTGCTTCTGGTTGTACCCTCTGAGTAGGGCTGGTGAAATCCTCCAGTTACCATGACAACCCCCTGGCGTGGTTAGGAGTCAGAGGACCTTTGAGTGATGCTGCCCCTGTCCCACAGACCACGCTGTGACATGTCTTCTGCGCTAGCTTTCCTGATTACCCACCTATCTGCTGTGTATACATCAATAATGGTACAGATGAGTATTTTGTGTGTCCTTTTCATTTTTATAAATTCTAATGTTGAAAAGTAAAAACAGATTTCAGGAATTTAAATATATTTTCCTGCACCCTCCATCACAATGCTGTCATTATGCCTTTTCCTTAGTTACACAGAATAAAGTGAGTGCCTTTTTCATATGAGAGCTCCAAGAAGTCTTAAACAGAGTCATGATTATATGTGTTTTCCCCCAGCCCACTATTCTCCACACCAGACAATCCCATCTCCCCTACTCCTGCTCAGCTCTTTTCACCACGGCCTCAGACAAATTGTCTGCATGTGACGGAGCATCACACCTCTCCCTAAGTTGTATGAATAATACTTTTCTAAAACTATGAACTGTGGGACCAGCAGGTGGCATAGTGGTTAAGGCTCTGGATTCCCACAGGGCCCACTCTGGTTCGAGCTCCAGACTGGCAGCTTGAAAATCACGCTGGGCACATGTACATGTGTGCCCAAAATCCCGTGAGGGGAATGGAAAAGGGATTGTGGTGTGGCCATCCCCCTCCCGAGGGGTGACTTCTCACCTTCCCTCTCCCTGTCTCTCTCTGTCTAACTCCATCAATCACCCTGCTCTATGGCAAAAACCTGAACAACAAAACAAAACTAAACAATGAACTGTAATGAACATTTTCATAAAAATATTTTGATGCACTTTCCAAATATACACTTTTTGTTAAAGTACTGAATTTTTGGAATCAGACATTTGACCTAAGTCTGAGAGCTAAATGTTACTCCTCTCTTTCGGGCCTCTTTTCTTCTGCAACCAACTGCATACCACATTGGATAACTTAGAATTAACAGAGATTTATTATCACTATTTTCAAAGTCCCAGATCAAGGAGTCATACCTAAAGAGAATTTTATTGGTGGGGATGCTTTGCAGAGCTCCAAAGCAGCACAGGGCATCACTTAGCAAGGACCTAAACATCTGTGTGTTGGCGCTGATCTCTCTTCTACTTATAAAGCCACCAGGATTCGATCGCAAGGGCCCCATCCTGAGTCTATCTCATCCTAATCACCTCCCAACGGCTACATTTCCTCATCCCATAGTCAGATTAAGTCTCCATCCTCCTAATAACTTCCCAATGCAACCATGTTTCAATATATGAGTTGGGGGGGGCACATTGAAATCATAGCATCCCATTTTCTCATGTATCTGCATGGAGGAAGTTCCTAGTGCAACACTCACACTCTCCTGCCCATCCCTTAGTAATGCATGCCCAAAGGATGTGGGTGGCCAAGTGAGACAGCCATTGATCCAGTTTTTTATAACAATAATCTATTAGAACCAACTCAGTGGCACAGAGGTAATGCATTGCTCAAGAAAGCTGGATACCACATGGCAACCTTGGTTCAAATCCCCAGCCCAGCCAGCCTAAAATATGCCAGATATGTACAAGAGTGCCCAAGATCTGATGGGGTGGAGCAGTGGAAGGAGGGGATCGTGGCATGACCAGATCCTATTGAGGTGCTCCTTTCTCTCTTTCTCTGTTCTCTCCCTCTCTCTCTCTCCTTCTCTCTCTCTTTCTGCTCCCATCACATGAATGCACACATGCTCTGTCATGAATAAAGAAAAAAAAAGCTATAATCTATTAACAGTTCATAAATGATTAGGAACTAATGCTCTCCTCTCTCTGCCCATATCAAGAATACATAATAATTTGGATATACGAAATTTTTCCTGGGGTAAACACTCCCAAGAAATGACCAGCAATGGAGCCAAGGGTCAAGGAAAAAATAGACAGCAGAAAGTGAAAGTCTGGAAATGGCATTGTCACAGTCCTTTTCTAAGTTGCATTCTCTGAACAGTTCTATCCTAATTAACTACAAAAGTTGTATCGTTTTCTCAGTTGGTGGTGTAGCGAGAATGGGCATCACTGCTGCTCTAACTCCCAATATCTATTCTCCTGACTTAACATTTAAAGCAGGAAAGATAATGAACAATTTTTGGACAGTACTTAAGAACTTAGACTTTAGTAAACTTGGTGACATGGGATTTTGACATGAATGGTAGCTAATCATGGCTCCTATATATAAGCTGAGATTATTTTTAATGGGGTAGGCTGGTTGGAGAATACACATTACTAAGGCATTAGTGTGGGGTCTGCAGCAGATGACCTTGAAATATTCAGGTGCAGCCCGTATCAAAGGCACAACAAAAGCAAAGATTTCATTATAGAGAAAGGAGGGGTTTTGTGGTAGGTAGGTTTGTTAAGCATTGGAGCACAATTTGTTACAATTTGTGATCTGCAAATAAGGAGGTCAGGACTGTAAAGTTAAGGTCTACATGTGCCATGGAGTGCTGACAAAACTCACCTGCAGACCTAGATGTGAAGCACCAGAGCCACTGCCCCAAAGTCACTCCTGCTGAGACAAAGCAGAATAAAAATTGACAAAAGTGAATTTGGGAGTTCAATTTTTTCTTTCTTTTAAGTAAAAGTTAAGAAAAATTGATTTGCAACTTAAAGAACTGGTTCAAAAAAAAAAAAAAAAGAAAAAAGAAAAAGACTTAAATTACAAGACTTAAACTTGCAATTTACTGGTCAAAAATTTTTCTTTTTTATATGGAAAATTCATAGTAAAAATGAAGTTATATTAAAATTTTGAACATGTCTAAATCACTGGCCTCAAATTAGTGATATCACATAATGTCATAAATTTATTATAAAATGTACATTGACCTATATTGGACTATGTGTTTGGCAATTTTGTGATGATATTGAAGGAGGAAGATGCCAGTTAGTGAAAAGTGGCCATTGGCCAGTTGCTAGGGTTCATCCATTAATAGGCAAATACAACAATAATTTAGTCTCTTTCATTCCCTCTCTGTCTATAGTCAAAGAGAAAGTAATACCAGGTAAATGTATCTGCTCTATAGAAACAAAACTTCCTTCATGTGGGCTGTTTTTACAGCTAGATGGGAGAAGAAAAGGAGAAATGATTAGTCATTTCACATTCTTTATTTATTCATTCTCTTTTGGAGAGAGATTTTTGCTATAGGCCACATGCGTCTGCTGAAGAGACAGAAAGACAGAAAGTGAGAAATCACCCTCCAGCGGGGACAGCCACACTGCAATCCCTTCTTCTCCATTCTTTTCTTGGGATTTTGGGCATAGACACAGGCACCCAACCTGTGTTTCAAGCCATCACACTGGGGACTCAAACCACAGTCTGTCATGTGGGAGCCCAGTGCCTTAACCACCACATCTCCTGCTGGTCCATAACATATTATTTGATTTTTATGCCAGAGAAAAATGGGACAAAATAAGCACACCCACCAAAATGAGGGCAAAATAAACAAACAAAACTTAGGAAAATATGTCTTAAGCAGGCATACAGTAAAAGAAATAATAACGGGTATTCTTCAGTCAAAGGAAAATTGACTTCCAGTAGAAGCTTGGAAATTTAGGAACTAATAATAAGCAATGGTAATGTTAACGACATCGGATAAATCAAAATAAATTGACTCAAAGAACATTACAATATACTTCCTGTGTATATTAAAATATATGACAACCCTAATATTGGGCAGCAGGTAGTAAATGAAGCTAAAGTGTGCAAAGGTCCTAGCATTATCAGGGAAATGGCATAAGTAATCATTTTTATTAGACTCCAATAAGCCAGGATACATTTAATAATTCCCAGATTAGCTGGTAAAGTGGCAGAAATACATTTTTTTAAAAAAAGAATTTCTAATAAGTTAGGGTGAAAACTGATTGATAAAAAAAATGAACCAAAAAAGGCAAATCTTTGAGAAAATAGAATTTGTTTTATAAAGCTAGAGAAATCACTTGATAAAAATCACTTGAGAAGACACAAAAGGAAAGGCAAAGTGGAGACTAACCTCCTCTATAAACAGTGGCAAAAATCTTAGCAATGGGAATTTAATGATATAGAAAAAAATGTAATATGTATGGCCAAATGGGATTTATTTCAGTAATGCAAAAAGTTAGTACTTCTTAACAACAGTCAACTCAAAATGGTTCAAAGATCTGAACCTAAGACCTCAGACAATAAAACTTCTTGTGGAAAATGCTGGGGAAACTCTGGGAGACATTGGAGTAGGCAAAGACTTCTTAAATAAGACTCCCAAAGCACAGGCAATAATCCCTAAAATAGACAAGTGCGACTATATTAGACTAAGAAGTTTCTGCACAGCAAAGGACACAGTAACAAGTGTGAACCGACAACCCTCAGAATGGGAAAATATTTTTGGTAAATATGCCTCAGACAAGGGACTGATAACCAGAATACACAGGGAACTCAAGTGCCTTATGCGAAAAAAAATGATTAACCCAATTAAAAGATGGGAAAATGAGCTGAACAAAAATCTCTCTAAGGAAGACATATGAACAGCCAAAAAGCATATGAAGAAATGCTCAACATCCCTCATCATAAGGGAGATGCAGATAAAAACCACAATGAGATACCACCTAACCCTTGTCAGAATGGCAAAGATTAAGAATATAAAAAGTGATAAGTGTTGGCGGGGATGTAAAAAAAAAAAAAAAAAAAAAAAAAAAAAAACCTCGCTCAAAAAAATAATAAAATGTGGTATTGGCATAAATACAGACATTATGGGAACAGCAGGTGACATGGGAGTTAAGGTGCTGGACACTCCCACATGGTTGAGCACGGTTCAAGTCCTGGACCTGGTGGCTTGCTTTCTCACTTTCCCTCTCTCTCTCTTTCTCTATCTGTCTGTGTGTCTCTCTCTGGTCAAATTAAAATAAATTAATGAATAAATAAAATTAAATAATTCTTTAAAAATAAATACATATAGACATAAAAACATGGAATGGGATAGAAAGTGTTGAGAAAGAACCACACACAAAATTGGAGGACATAAAATCAGTGAAGGTACTTAATGAGAATAGGACAGTGTGGAATGGGGGAAGTGAAGAGAAGAGGATAGAGAAAGATAGCAAGTGAACAATAGAGAGGCAGGACGTTAGTGAGAAACAGATATGGCTTATTAACTGCTGATGATGACATGTATAATATTCTCAACTGGATTGGTCTGAGAAGTATTTCATGATGGGCAAAGTATTTTTACAAGCAAAATGAGAAATAGCAATTGACTGTTTTAAAAAATAATTATAATAACAATAATAATAATGATTGGGGAAAACATAGAAAAGATATCAAATGTTGAAGCGGGGAGATTAATTTCTTTGTACTGACTAACATGCATGGCATTCCCTTTTGAAAAAGCAATGTAATACACTGTAAAGTTATATGTAATCCAATGTAATATAAAGAAGATTATGATGATAATAAAAAATTTAAAAAGCATATGCAATAATAAAAAAAGTTAGTACTCCAAAATATAAGAAATAAAAAAAAACAATGTAACTTACCACATAAATACAAAATAAGGAAGAAAGATAATTACTTCAACAGATAAAGAAAAAGCACTTGATAAAATATAATGCCTATCTGTGGTTTTAAAAAAAGTATCTCTTATCAAATGAGGAACATAAAAAAAAACTTCCTTAATCTATTAAGACATTATGTGTGAATTGTTCATTGTTTTATGAAGGCAGTGAGGAGAAGAATGCTTCTATCATAATTTCTTGTCAGCCTTGACCTTGAAGTCCTACCCATGGCAATATGATAAGGAAACGATGATTAGAAAGAGGGAAAATGATCATTTTTCAAAAATTACAGTCTTAGTTTAAAAGTCCAAAAGCAACTTCAAACTATTAGAATTATTGAATTTTCAAAGGTTGACAGACCCAACCAAGATCAATATGCAAAATTTATAATAATGTTTATATTCAGTGAGTCCACCTGTGGTGCAGCTGTAAATCATAACATTCTGTAAGGCTGATCCACACAGGAGGATCCTCAGTTCTTGCCCAGAGAACCCCCATTACACCAGGCACATGTGTGCCCATTTTCTGGACTGGCACAGCTGTAAAACGCGATGCTCCACAAAGCTGACCTTCAAGACTCTCCGGGTTTATGTCTGGAGATCTCTCTGAGGAGATGAGGCATATCTGTACCTCTGATCTGTGGCTGGTTGAGGCTGGGAATGGATCCTGCATCAAGACCCAGCAGGGAGTGCTATTCTGTCTTCCTCTCTCTCTCCGTTTCTCATTCATGGAAGAAATAAATAAATAAGTTTAAAAAAAATGTATACACAAACATCAAAAACTGGAATTTTGAAAACTTAATTTTAATAACATCGAATAAACCAAATGTGTAGGAATAGATCTAACAAAAGATGCAGAGGCTTTGACAGTGAAAAATCTAAAATATTACTGAGGAAAATTAAAGAAAACTTAAATAAATGGAAGAAAACATGCTGCTCATGGATGAAAAGCCTCAAGACACACATTCTCCTCAGACTGATTTATAAATTCAATGTTATCCCAATCAGAATGCTTGATTTTTTTTGTTGCTGTTAAGATTGACAAATTAATTAAAAATGCATATGGAAAATAAAGGGTCAGGACCAGCCAAGGTGATTTTGAAAAAAAAAAAAAATTCTGTGTAATTTATCCAAATAACTAGGCTTATTATAAAGTGATAGCGATTTAGTATGTTTTTGCTGAAAGAAGAGAAAGGTGAAATAGAACTCTGGGGAACAGATTCATACATGACACAGATAGATAGTACAGAAAGAGGCTCACACATATTTTGTGCTTTTATTTATAACAAAGGTAATTTTATGATGCAATAGAGAAAATGTGGTCTTTTAAATAAATGGTTCTAGGTCAGTAGGCTATCTATACTAAAACCTTAGTCCCAGCAGATGGCATAATGGTTATGTCGCTCGACTCCCACAGTCGATTGCATTTGAGTCCCGGACCCAGTGGCTTAAACTAAGGTATGTGTGCATGTGTGCCCAAGATCCTAAAAGGAGAATGAAGAAGGGACTGTGATGCAGGTGTCCCCCGGGAGGATTATTTCTTGCTTTCTGTCTCTTTCTGTCTCACTAGAGAGTGCCCATATCCTATAGCAAAAGTCTTTCTTAAAAAAGAGGGGGAGGCAAAAACAACAACAACAACAAAAAAAAACAACACCACTAAATCTATCGTCAAATCATATTCAAGAATCAATTCCATTCTGAGGGCTGCCGATTCACACTGTTTATTGTGTTCTTGGAAGTGCAGAAACTTCTTAATCTGATGAAATCCCACTTGTCTATTTTTGAGATTACTGATTGTGCTTTGGCGGTCTTAAGAATTCTTTGCCTACCTTAATGTCTCTCGGAGTTTCTCCAGTGTTTTTCCACAGTAATTTTATACTTTGAAGTCTTAGGTTTAGATCTTTGATCCACTTTGAGTTGATTTTAGTCAATAGTGAGAGGTAGAGGTTTAGATTCATCTTGCTGCAGGTGGCTATCCAGTTTTTCCAGCACCATTTGCTAAAGAGGTTTTCCTTTTCCCACTGGATTGACAGCTACCCTTGTCAAAAATCAGTTGGCTGTATGTTTAGGAGTTATTTCTGGAGTCTCTATTCTGTTCCATTGGAACACCTGTCCTCTCTGTTTCTGTGCTAATACCATGCTGTTTTGATTATCACAGATTTGTAGTATGTTTTTGAGTTAGGGAGTGAGATGCTGCCCATCCACTGTTCTTGTGCAGGATTGCTTTGGTAATATGAGGCCCTTTATGATTCCAGACAAATTGTATGATTGTCTTTTCTAGATCTGTGAAGAATGTCTCTGGCACTTTAATGGGGATTACACTAAATATGTAGATTAATTTGGGTAGAATTACCATTTTGATTATATTAATTCTTCCAATCCAGGAACATGGGCTGTCCCTTCCACTTTTTTGTGTCATTTTCTTTTTTAATTTTTTTTCTTTTTTTAATTTTTTTTTTTTTTTAGCTTCCCATAGTTTTCCTTGTGGAGGTCTTCAACTCTTTGGTTAAATTTATTCCTAGGTATCGTATACTTTTTGTGGCTATGGTAAATAGAATTACTTTTTTTCAGTTCTATTTCAGTCTGCCTGCTGTACGTATATAGAAATGCTGTAGATTTCTGTATCCTACAACTTTACTATATTCATTTATTACTGCCAGGAACTTTTCATGGATACCATTGGGTCATGTATGTATGCAATCATATCATCTGCAAATAGAGATAGTTCCACCTCTTCTTTTCCCATTTGAATGCCTTTTATTTTATTCTCTTTTCTGATTGTATTGGCGAGGACTTCCAGTACTATAGTGAAGAGGAGTGGAGAAAGTGGGCATCCTGGTCTTTTACCAGTTTTTAGTGGAAAGCTTTCAGCTTTTCCCCATTCAGGATGATATTAGCTATGGGTTTTCCATAGATAGCTTTTATTGTGTTGAGAAATGACCCTTCTATGCTGGTTTTCTGAGAGTCTTGATCATGAATGGATGTTGTATCTTATCAAATGCTTTTTCTGCATCAATTGATATGATCACATGACTTTTATCTTTCTTCCTGTTAATATGTTGTATTGCATTTATGGTTTTACATATGTTGAACCAACCTTGCATCCCTGGGAGAAAAAAAAAAAAAAGCCTACCTGGTCGTGATGTATAATCTCTTTTATATGATGTTGGATATGATTTGCTAGTATCTTACTGAGAATTTTTGCATCTATATTCATCAGATATATTGGTCTATAGTTTTCTTTCCTTGTCCTGTCCTTGTTTGTTTTAAGGATAAAGGTGATGGAGACTTCATAGAATGAATTTGGGAGAGTTCTACCATTTTGGATCTTTAGAAATAACTTAAGCAGAATGGGGTTAACTCTTCGTTAAAAGTTTTATAGAATGGATTTTAGATCTAATCATGAAAGGTGAAATAATAAGGTTCTTTTTCTGTTTGTTTTTAGTTTTGCCACAGGGTGTATGAGTTTGCCAGAGAGAGAGAGTGAGAGGGAAAGTGAGAAATCATCCTCCCGGGGGCATGACCATGCCACAATCTCTTCTTCTCCATTCATGTCTTGAGATTTTTTAGCACAATTGCTCATGTGTCCAACACGATTTTCAAATCTCCAGGCCCAATATTCCCCAATCTCATGTGGGAGTCAGTTTCCTAACTTCCATATCATCAGCTGGCCCAACAATAAAGATTTTTTAAAAACTAAAATGTTTTCCTAAACTAAAAATCTGAATATGCTAAGGTTTCTTCCTCAGGATACATAATGAATGAATTATAAAAGGTAAAATGATAAATAGGACTGCATTAAAGTTTTGAATTTTTAATGATGACACTCCTAGGAGAGTCAAAATCACACCACAAAGAGGAGAGAATTCCTGTGAAACATATACTGATAGAGAATAGTATAAGAATTCATAGAGTTTCTATAAACCAGTTGAGAAGTACAAGTCCCATGGCCTAGTGGTTAAGGGAGCCAGTCCCACATGGCCAACCATGTTGTTTGAATTCTAGTCCTAGCAGCTTGAAAAACATGCCAAGTGCATGTGCATGTATGCTCAAAATCTCAGCAAGGTGGAAAAATGGAGACAGGATTACTGTGTGACCACCCCCACTGAAGGGTGATTTCTTCCTCTCTTCTCTCGCTCCTTCTTTTTCTCTCTGGTGAATGCTAACATACTCTGGTTTATACAGAAACAAAAATTATCTAATAGAATGGCAAAAATGTACAAAGACTTCAAGAATAACTATATATATATACATATATATATATATATATATTACAATTAGCATACAAAATAATTCTAAATACCATTATTTATAAAAGAAAATTGAAAAAATAAACACTTATACGTTATGGCTAACTAATTTTCAACAAGAGTGCTAAAACAATTTAATGGGTAAAATCTTTTCAATAAATGGTACTAAAACCATTGGATATCCATAAGCAAAGAATAAAATTGGAAACTACATCATACTGTATACAAAAATCACCTCGAAATGGATCAATGGCATGAATGTATTATATAACTCATCAAAAACATAGATGCAAATCTTCATGACTTGGATTAAACATGGTTTCTTAGATGTGATACCAACAACTCAAGCAACTGACCTAAAGTTGGATAAATTAGGCTCCAGCAAAATTAAAAACACTTGTTCAATAAAGTGAGAAGACAAACCAGAGAATAGAAGAAAATATTTGCAAATTGTATATCTAATAAAGGCCTAGTATCCAGAACATATAAAGAATTCTACATCAATAACAAGATAATAACCCAGTTAATAAATGGGCAAATGACCCAAACAGAAATTTATCTGAAGAACGTATACTAATGGAATAAAGCACATGAGAAAACATTTATCATCAGCCATTAGGAAAATGCAAATCAAAACCACAATGAGATACCATTACAATTTTAAAAAGGAATATAAGAACTATCAATAAATATTTGAGAAATTGGGACCTTCAGACAATGATGGGTGAATGTAAAATACTGCAGTCACTTTGAAAAACAGTTTGGTAGTTCTTTAAATAGTTAAACAGGAGACCAGCAGTTAGCGTAAGGGCTATGTCGCTGAACTCCCATGTAGTCAACTGTGGTTCAAGTCATGGACCCGGTGGCTTAAACTCGCGTCACGCGCATATGCCTGCGTGCCCAAGATCCCGAGAGGAGAATGAAGGAGAAGGGCCGGCGGTGTGGCCATATCCCCTGGGGGGTGTCTTCTTGCTTTCTATCTCTCTGTCTCTCTCAGTCTTTCTAGTGAGCACATGCGCCCTATAGCAAAAACCTCTCCAAAAAAAAAAAAAAAAGGTAAACAGAATTTTAGCTATGGAAATCTAGATATAGTGCCAATACAAGTTGCCTCTGAGGCTGGAAGTCATATGGCTAACTGGTTGTTCAAATTCCCAACTTGATTTGAAAACACACTTACCATGCACAGAGTACCCAAGATCCTGAGAAGCTGGAAGACTGGTGAAAAGCAATCACAGCATGACAAGAACTTGTTGAGAGTATTTCTTTCTCTCTCGCTCTCCTCGCTCTCTCTCTTACACTCATGAATATCATAAAAAAGAGAAAAAAATTAGCATATGATCTAGCGATTCCACTAAGGAATGCATCTAAGGTAACCTAATTAAAAACATTTCTCCACACAAAAACTTGTACATGAATGTCCATAGCAGCATTATTCATAATAACTAAAAGTGGAAAAAAAATGTCTCTTGATGGATGAATGGATAAATAAAGTCCATTCACTTGAAATCTAAAATGGATAAGCATGATAAAATAGTAGTCAGCCATAAGAATGAAATTGTGATTCATACCACAATGTAGAAGACCTTTAAAAACATCATGTTAAGTGAAAGAAGCCAGACACAAAGGCCACAAATTATGATTATATTGACACAAATATCTAGCATAGACAAGTCCACGAAGACAAAATATACATTATTGTCTTCTGAGATACAACGGTAAAAGGAAAATGGCAGCATCTGCTAATTGGTACAGAGTTTCTTTTTAGGGCAATAAAATAAAAATGTTCTGACACTAGATCGTGGTGAGAGTCGCACAGTATTGTGAATATACTCAAAGACAATGAATAGTATATTGGACATCACGGATGTTTTTATTGAATTATGTATCTTTTGAAAAAACATACAAGATCACAATCAGTGCCATGATGCACTCATCACAATGACTGAAATGGAGAAGACTATGAAAAGTTGTTCAAAATGTGAATCCACAAGACCTCTCATACAGGGCTAGTGTTAGCATAAATTGCATCAATCACATTGAAAACTCTTCAGGTTTTTCTACTGAAGCTAAAAATATGCAAACCCTATGATCCTGCAATCTTCTTTTTGGCATATACACTGCGGAATTATGTGTGCATGTTCACATACTGTATAATGGTGTTTATATCAGAGCTATTCACAAAATCCTCAAATAGAAACAACCCAAATGTCCTTTGATAGTAGAAAAGATTAAAAATAGTGAGACAATGTTCAAATAATAAAGCATTATACAGTCATAAGATTAAGAAAGTATTGCTACACACAAGAACATGGATGAATCTCACAAACATAATGCTGAACTAAATATGCCATGTATAAAAGAATGCAAACTACAAGATTATAGAATATAAACTTGTGTAACAGATAAAATTCACTTTAGCTATTATAAGAATCAAGTTCAAGTTTATTTTGGTGCAAAAAATCCTTTTGGAATCTATGCATACTTTTTTCATAATAAGCATTTTTCATCAACTTTTTGAAGACCCCTCATATACTATACTATAGGGCACGTGTGCTCGCCAGACAGACAGAGAGAGACAGAGAGACAGAAATCGAGAAATCACCCCCCAGGGGGGATGGCCATGCCGCAATCCCTTCTCCTCCATTCTCCTCTCAGGATCTTGGGCACACACGCACACGTGCCCGGCGTGAGTTTAAGCCACTGGGTCCAGAACTCAAACTGTTTCGACTACATGGGAGTACAGCCACGTAGCCATTATGTATGTATGAATATTTAATGCATGTTAAAACTAGCATTTCTAATCATTTGATAGCTTTTGATAACATTTTTGGATTTGAGATGGCAGCAATGCAACGTTACATAGAAATCTGTTCCTTTCCTCCAAATTGAAGAGCAATTGATAATTAGGTTCAAACACTCATTCATATTTTTTCCCACTTTCAACTTGATTCTTTCATTGCTATGATCATAATCATAGACCTTCTACTGCTACAAACTTATCAAGTCTCTAAACAGAAAATGAGATTAAAAGACTTGTTTTTTTTTAGTATATCTATGTTGGTTCCTGAGGATTACCTCAGTCTTTTCTAGATTTTTTTCCCCATTATAACTTAGAATACTTAGAATATTTATAACTTAGAGAACTGAGATCAATCTTACTTACTTATAGTTTTACAACCTATATAATACCCTGTTTGAGTGGAAAAGGATTTATTCATTTTATCATTAAAAGAAATTATTCAACAGTTTAGAAGAATATTTCTATGAATTTTCAAATAGTAATACCAGGAGTCTATATTAATTCACATCTTTTCAAAGGAATTTAAAATTTTACTTAATTTCAGTCTATCTAACCAGCTACTACACCCAATCATTGATGCTTAGAGTAAAATAAATAATTTTAATATTTGTAATATTACAAGCTGTGCATATTACAAGGGGATCCTTACGGGGAGGAAAAAAACGCCTTTTTATTAGCTACTAAATTTTTTACGCTTCTAAGAGTCCACAACATTTTTCAAGGCTGAATTCAATTCCAATTCCCTGCCTTCACATTAAAGTCTACATAAACTGCTCCATATGAATAGTTATTTAATATTTTATTACAGCTTTTAATTTTACTATCCCCTCAGTAACTTATTCCCCTGCTTACAAACCTTATGGTCAGAAATGCTTCCCCACAGTTACTATAAATTTTCCATTCTGTTTCCTAGCCCTCTAAAAGACTTGTTAAATCTTCACTACCTCTACCACTGCCTAATTTTCTTCAGCAACCACAATCCCTTAACATTTCCTCTTTCTATTTCTAGTATTAACTTTTGCTAGTATAAGCTGCTATAAATGAGCATAGCATATTCGCTAAAATCATCACTGTTAGCATCAGAAAGCTAGGTCAGCTGAGCCTTTATTACAAGTGTAATCTGAAAAATATCTTTAGTATCAGTCAGCCTCAGTTTGCTAATCTGACAAGTGAAATAATAATAGTGTCCATTTCATAAGGTTATGGTGAAGGCTATATGATAGCGACTATGATGCAAGCCTGTTTGCTTCTACTAAAACTCAACAAAAAGTATTATTATTGTTACAGTAGATAAGATGTTCCTGCTTGCAAATAAATGAAAAAGTTAACTCAAGAAAGGGGATGGAGAAGAGAGTTTGAATGCTACTTGGTGGAAGAAGAAGAGTCGACACCTTGGGCACACAGCAATTAGGGTCACTCAGGAACCACAGTTACTGGGGTCCTGTGCCTTCACCATTCATGGGATACCACCCTAAGTATGTTCTGTCTTCCAGTCCAAATTCCAAGTTCCTAGGAGAGAGCATCTAATCGAATTCAGAATATTCGTCATTCCCATGTCGAAAGAGCCAAGAACAGGAGACCACAGCTAGCACCAGTAGAGATCTACTCAAGTATATGAAGCAGGCAATGAGACAGGGGGCTTTAGGTCCACCTGTGGCAGTGCAGCAGTAGCATAGTGTTCTGCCATGCTTGAAGTCTTAGAGAAGATCAGAGTTTGGTTCCCGGGCTGACTTGTGCACACGGGCACACACACAGTTGCCCATTATTTGGCTAAACAGAAAGTGAGAATAAAAAACTTGGGTTTTTTTGTTTGTTTTTTATTTGTTTGTTTTTAGATTATCTACGTTGAGAGTGATTGTCTCTTTCTCTGTCTCTGTCTCATGAGAAGAATTAAATAAACTTCATAAAAGAAAGAAGAAAAGAAAAGAGATTTTGGATCAATATTTTTGGATTCCACATGAAAGTGAGATCACGAGGGAGTTGTCATTCTGTGGAGTGGATGTTAAATGGTATCACCACAAACTATTGACTATGTGCAGTAGAGCATGTGTTAATTATCTAGACGTGGTCATTCCACAAGGTACCTCAAGACATCATGTTGTTCATAATAAATACATACAATGTTATCTGCCAATTGAAAATGTATTTTTTAAATGGGTTTGGGGCGTCATCCCTTCTGGTGTTGTCTTCTTCCTACTCGAGCAGCAGTTACTACTACTCACAATTCTGCTGTTACTGCTATTACTGGTACTGCTACATCTCCTTTCATTGCCATTATCAAGTCACTCTAGCTCTTTATGTAGAATCACTGAGAAGTCTAAAAGCAAATCAGCAAAAGTCCTTGCCCCACGAATCACACAGGGTGAAAAACACTGCTGCTGCCCTTTGCAATATCCACAGTGAAGAAAAATATCACATGGAAATACATTTATTTAAAGGAATTTAGCATCATCAATTTAAAGAAGACGAAATCCTATTCATACACAAGAAAGATAACTTTGAGGAATCCCTCACCGAGCACAAAATAGGAATGCAGAACAAGGATAAACAGATTTCGGACACTTTGTTATATTCCTTAATTTGCACATTACTTCCAACTTTACCTAGCACACACTAAACAATATTAAACTGCTTAGTAATCATAACAGAAAAACAGTAGGAATGAAGAGTTAGCAGATAAAATAAGAAATTTTCCATTATTGATGCCATGGTTTTAATGATGTGCCTTCCAAAACTCATTATGTTGGAAATCTAATCCAAATTCGACAGTGTTGAAAGGTTAAGCCTAGTGGAAGGTGTTTAGGTCATGAAGGCTCTGTCCTTCTGAATGTATTAATGCCATTTTAAAAAACGCTTGAGGGAATGGGTTTATCCTCTTCTGCTCCTCTTCCATGGGAGGAACCTTTTGGAGGATGCAGCAGTCAAGGAAGCAGCTTGGAAGTGAAGGCCAGGCCCTTGCCAGACATCAAACCTGCTAGTGCCTGAATCCGGGCCTTTCCAGCTTTCAGACTCTGAGAAATATATACTTCTTTTTAATAAATTACCCAAAAGGTAGTATTTTGTTATAGCAAAACAAAATGGGCTAAGATAATTGAATGTTTGTGTGTGTGTATGTTTGTATATACGTGTGTGTGTATGTATATGTTGGTGCAAAAAAAAAACCCAAAAAAACCAAAACCATTGATCTGGAGCCAAATAACCATGGAGTACAGTCCTAGTTATGCACTTTACTTCCTGTGAATCCATGAACCCTTTCTAAAATTTATTAGATCCCCAGTGTCCTCATCTGGAGGACAGGCATGGCAGTATGTAGTAATACATTGATTATTATATTGAGAAAATGAAACAATGTTTCTAGCATCAACCATGGCACATAAGGGATTATATAGATCATTGTGTTTTCAAAAGGTAGATGCTCACTCCAGATCATGTTAAAATATTACTTACATTTTTTCTTAAAATTTGTTAGGTATAGCATTTGATTTGATTACACAATGAGAATGCCAATTATATAAAGCAGATAAAAGCTTAAAGACCCAGATTAGCCAAAGAATTTGCTCAAGGCCAAATGGGTGTCTGTGGCCAAGTCAGAACAAAAGCTCAGGTCTCCTGACTTTCAGCATGTGCTAAAACAGTACTGTCTGCCTCAGTGCTAGAAGACATCTGTTTCGGGGTTTGGGGTACTTGCCAGTGTATTAGCCATCTTACTCATACTGAAGTATCAGAACAGCAGCAAGCACAAAGATACTTACTGTGTTCAGAGCTGACAGAATGTGTTGCTTGTGTCAAAAACAAAATTAAAACTGTAAGCTGAGAGCAAACAGCACACAGTTAAAAATCTCAACAGAGGTTTCTCACCTTAGTTCAGTGAGGCAGAGGGGTGGAAACTGTGTATACGGAGGGAGGAAAAAACACTTGTGTAGCTTACCTTGCCAGCACAATATAAGGCAGTCACCTCTATTCTGAAGCCTTTAGCTTCTCCCATCCCATCCAGTCTCAGCAGCAAAGTTTAGCTTTAATGAGAGATGCTCTAGTTGGGAATATACAAAATGTGGAATAGAGGAAAATAACCAGGCTATTTTTTCCAAAAGTATATATGGAAACCATGCTACAAAGCTTATGAAGGAAGGAAGAAAGGGAGGAAGGGAAAAGAGGGAGAGAGGGAAAGAAGGAGGGAGGTAGGGAAGAAGAAAGAAAGAGAAAGAAAATGAAAGGAAGGAAGGAAGGAAGAAAGGAAGGAAGGAGAGAGAGAAAAAGAGAAATAAAGAGGATTATTATAAGGTGAAAGGAATCAAGACGAGGATGAAAGAAAAATAAGTACAGGAAAGGCCTTCTGCTGAATTTGTACTACACACATGCACTTATTCTGAAGAGTGTTGCTACAGAACCCAACAGGGATAAACTATTATTTATCTCTGGTTATTAGCCAGGCCTAAATTGTGTAACAAAATAACAAAAGATTTTCTTTACATCTAATTAAACATAAAGGCTAGAACAATGTTCTTGTGAAAGGATGCTTTTAAGATCCTTTTTTGGAATTGAAATAGTAACAACATTTGTTTTGTGTGGTAAACAGAAGCCTTTTGGCATTGCAGTTGCTTTCATTTTGAAACTGCCAAGAATTATTTGCTTATCTGTGGAATTTCAACTACTTTCCCTGCCTGTGAGTCACATGGATGCTGATGTAGAATAAACAATGATGTACAGGAGGATACAGGCTTAGTGTGGTCATCCAGCACCTATTCCCAACCCCACATATAAGCACATACATACACACCTGAAGAGGCAGATGTTTATAGTACTCCAGAGGGTGGAAGAAAAAAGTAGACAGAAAAAGGGATACAGAAAAGGGAAAGAATGAGGAAAAACACAATGGCATCACATAAAAGGGAATACAAGGAGTGGGGGAAGGAAGAAGAGAAAAGGAAGTACAATTACATCAGGATAGAAGAATTCCTAGAGGTGAAATTGAGGTAAAAGGAAAAAAGTGCCTAGAAACAAATGAATGAAAAAGAGGAGGAGGAGGAAGGGGAAGAAATGGGAGAGGATTAGGTAGACAGGGCCAGCCATAGAACATACAGGAAATAAAGAGTAATGAGCAGGGGCAGGGGGTAGAGTGAAAGGCTTGGGAAGTCTTCACGAAGCAGGAATAGGCTAATATAATTTGGAAGAGGCTACAGAGTTCTCTAAATGATAATGGTATTTGACAGTTTGATGTGTATTTATAGCTGTTTCCAGCTCTCTCTGAATACTATATAGGATTATCCGGATTTTCTGGGGTTTATCACCACGGGCATGTAGGATTAACAGCCTGATGAAGTAAAGAAGTATTCACCAATCCAATCCTTAGACTTGTACAGCACTCTCCCCAGTTCCCTGAGCATAGTACATAAAATGCAATAACCAGGGGCACTGTGTGTGTGTGTGTGAGTGTGTGTGTGTGTGTGTGTGCGTGCGCCTGTGTGTGAATGTGTGTATATCTTTATATATCAATATCCAAAATTTTTCACCTAGGCTTAAAATTCACAAAAATACTAGGTTCAGAAAGATCCCTTAAGTTAGCATATATTACTGTGTATCACTATGTGTCAGATACTGGAAATTTAGTTTTTTAAAAAAAAGCCTCATCGAACTAAATGTGGGATATGCGGTAAGTGGTACAACAGAAAAAATACAAAGCTACTAGGAGCATATTTCCAGATATCCAACTTAGTCCAAATGCGAATATCTGAGTCAAAACTTCGAGATGTTTGAAAACCAATCAGACAGAGATTGCAAAGGAGGTAGGAGTGTTGCAAGGAAATAGAGGGGGGATGTTTAAGCCAGAAGGATTAATGGAGCAAAAGAATGGGTTGGTGTTCTACAATAAGTCTTTGTGGGCACAACACATGATGAGAATGTTTACATATGATATTGTGGAATGCTTACAAATCTTGGATTTAGAGTTTCATAATTGGGGCAATAAATACCTATTGAAAATTTGTTCTGCAAGGAATGAAAACTAAAAGATTTTTTATTTTCTAAATGCTGTTTTTAGAAAGTGGGTGAGAAATGAAAAAAAAAAAGAAAATGAGTGTTGACAACCCAGTGAGGAAATTCTTGTAATAGCCAATGAAATAGAAAATAGTGTCAGGAATAAGGTAGTGACAAGGAGGTGAAAAGAAGGATCTAGAATGTTAAGATATTAATTTGCAGAATCAATGGGACTTGGTGATTGACTAGATTTGAAGAGATGAAGGTGATTCCCAGATTTTGTTTGTGCAGCTGGGTGGATATTTTTGCTTTTCACTAATCTAGGAGTAAGGTATCTAAGAAAAAAGAATTGTAAGTCAAGAAGTTGTAGAAATTTCAATTGTGGGCATTTTTTAAAGAGAGATTTTTGCTATAGGGTGTGTGTTCTTGCCAGAGACACAGAGAGAGACACACATACAGAAAGTAAGAAATAATTCCCCAGGGTATATGGCCACACCACAGTCCCTTTTCCTCCACTCTCCTTTTGGGATTTTGGGCACAAACACACACATGCCCAATGTGAGTTTTAAGTCACCAGGAACTGCAGTTGACTATGTGGGAGTCCAATGCCATAATCATTACACCATCTGCTGCTTCAGAAATGTCAAACTTCTAAAAAAAAGATTTGCCAGAGGGTGTGTGTACTCATTGTAGAGACAAAAGAGGGGGCAGGGGGAGATGAGAAAACACCATTCCCAGTCACACCGCAATCCCTTCTCCTCCACTTCTTCCTTTTGAGATTTCAGGCATGCACACACACCAGGTCCAGGACTCAAACCATATGGTTGGCCATGTGGGATCCAGATACCTCAACCACCATGCCATGAGCTGTTCAAAAATTTCAGACTTCTTGACATAAAAATGCATAAATCCTTAGTAACAGTTTTGGTTAACTGAACTGTAGAGTTCATGTTTGTTTGTTTGTTTGTTTTTGTTTCTCTCCATATATAGGCATATATCATTAAACAAATTAAATAAAGGCTTATTGAATGAATTACTGAACTCAAGAATAGATGTTAGGGAATAAATAAATGATCAAATGAAGGAGTAAATGAAAGAAAAATTTTAAGAAGAGGGAGGTAATGAATGTATGGAAAAAAATACCTTTTCATCATCAAGAGTGGTAGATATTATACTCAAAATGGACAGTCTCAATTCAGGGAATCTAGTATTCAAGATGTTAAATGTAGAGTGAAGACAAAAAGTTCATGAAAAATAGATTGAGATCTGATGAAACTTCATTTAAAATATAGGTTGTTGAAACTTTAAAGATGTTAGAAGAAAACATAGGGAAACGAACTATCAATGATATTGGTCTGGGCAATAATTTTCTTGATACACTATAAAAAGTAAAGGAAACAAAAGAAACAATGGACAAATGGGATTAGATCAAACTAAAAAGGTGCACAACAAAGGAAATAGTCAACACAGTAAAGAGGCAACCTACAGAATTGTAGAATATATTTGCAAACTATACCACATATCTGATAACAGATTAACATCTAAAATATATGGGGAACTCGAATAACTCAATGGTAAGAAAACAAGTAACCTTAAATAATGAGAAAATGATTTGAACAGACATTGTTCAAAGAGAGGCATACAGATGTGCCAATAGGTACATTAAAAATGTTCTACATCACTAATCAAGAGATGCATAGTAAGACCACAATGAGATATTACCTCCCACCTGTTAAAATGACTATTATCAAAAAGTGGAAAGATAATATGTGTTGGTAAAGATGTGGGAAAAAAGGAACTCGTGTATTTTGCTGGTGGGAATGTTAATTAGCACAACCATTATGGAAAATGGTATGAGTGTTCCTAAAAATTTCAAAAGATAACTACCATGTAATCTAACAATCCTTACTGGGTAATATAGGAAAAGAAATTAAAATCAGTACGTCAGAGATATCTGCACTTCATTTTCACTGCAGAATTATTCACAATAGCCAAAATATGGAATCAACTTAAATGTTCATCAAAAGGTGAATTGATAAAGAATGTAGTGTAAATGCACAATGAAATACTATTCATCCTTAAAAAAAGAAATCCTCTCACTTTTGACAACATAGATGAACCTAGTAGATATTGTGTTAAGTGAAATAAGACAGGCATAGAAAGACAAATACCACACAATTTTACATATATGAAGAATTTAAGAAAGTCAAACTCAGAAATAGAGAGGAAAATGGTGGTTACCACTTGATCTTATATACAAAAGAAAGTCAAACTCTCATAGAAATAAAGAGGAAAATGTTGGTTACCAGAACCTTTGGAGAACAGGGGTGGAAGACTAGAGACATCTTGATCAAAGAACATAAACTTTCAGTTAGACAAAAGAAATAAATTCAAGAGATTCATTATACATCATGGTTAATAACAATGTATTATATATCTGAAAATTGCTGAGAGTAGATTTTATGGTTCTTACCCTCCCACACACACAAATGATATGGGAGGTAATACATATGTTAAATGGTTTGACTTAGTCATTCCATAATGTACACATATATCAAAACATCATATTGTACACCATAAATATTTACAATTTTTACTTGTCAATTCAAATAAATAAAAGGGAGAAATGCAAAGGTTTGCATACTTTATAGGTATCGATTTTTCCCAGGAGATGAGCAGTTATGAATAATTGTATCCTCATCAATATTTTAAAAGAAGCCCAATTTAGACTTGAGACCCTGGCAAGATGAGTGCTTACTTCTGTCTCACTGCATCCTTAGATGGGGGCATACTTATCTAATGATCCTTTTGGTATCATTTGTAAAAGACACAGAAGAAAGGAAAATGGTTTTCTTTCACACCCGGAATCAGAGCTCTCATAGATTTTTTAAAACAAACAGTGAAAACTAACAGCAGGATTTAGTAGAATTTTTGTTGCGTGTTTGCACCTCTCTAGACAAACATATACTCTCACACTCATAAGTGGTGATAGAAAAGTGGACACCAGTTACTCCAAGCTAAATTGTCAGATCATCACCTAAATGAATTCCTCCACCATTATGTGGAGTTTTCAATATAGCACTAAAAAAATAATAATCTCACACTCAACTGTCAACATACTTAATAATTCAGAATAGAGATAGCTCTACTGCCAAAGGACAGGATGCTATGGCTGAACGCAATATCAAGGCGTAAAGTAAGAACATATAAATCTGTCAGAAAAAAAAAATCTTAGGCGTTCTCTGAGGTACATGTGGCTATGAATCAAAGCAGAACAAACATGATTGTTCTAATGCTTAAACTACCATGTTAATTTCTGTATAGGAAATAATTTATTTACTAGTTGTTCTAAAATTCCCTTCTTGGTGGTTCAGAACTTCCAGAAATTAAAAGTAATTTTTGTTTCTGCAGAATCATTAACTATTTGGGGAAATATTCAAAACAGGAAGCAAGAAAAGGCTTACCATTTACTTCATCATAAGTTATTTAATGTTTCTAAGCCTTTTCTCTTCATCTTTAAATGGGAATAATCATTATCTTTGGACTATTACAAACATTAAATGATTTAGAGCATATAAACATTAAAATATATGATACCGATCCCTATTACGTATGTAACAAAAACTAACATAATTGGTTTTTTTTACAGTCTGAAATCTATGAGAAACAAACCAGAAACACTTTTTCCTCCAGAGTTCCTTCTAACATACCCAACTAGAGGGACCAGCAGTTAGCGCAGTGGCTATGTCGCTGAAGTCCCATGTAGTCAACTGCGGTTGAAGTCCCGGACCCAATGGCTTAAACTCACAAAGGGTGCATGTGCGTGCATGCCCAAGATCCCGAGAGGAGAATGGAGGAGAAGGGATTTCAGCGTGGCCATCCCCCCTGTGGGGTGATTTCTTTCTTTCTGTCTCTCTCTTTCTCTCTGTCTTTCTAGTGAGCACACGTGCCCCATAGCTAAAACCTCTCCCAAAAAAAAGAAAAAAAACATGCCTGACTAGATGCCCTTTCTGATCCTTGGCAACATCCTGAGTGATTCCGACAACTTTTCTGGCTTGTTTTCATTTATGGGAAATAATCACATTTTATAAAGAGTTCACTTTCAGACATTATATGGAAGAGTCTAGAACAAAACTGCAATTTGCTAACCAATTCAGTAGACTCTTCCATCAAATTATGTATGAGCCAGTCTTAGAAACCACTATAAAGAAGATAAGCTCTCATTCTTCATCCTTTCACCTTTTCTTTTTCTTTCTTTTTTTTTTCTTTATGCATGATACCATGTGTGCACAGTCATATGATAGTAAGAGAGAGCTAGAAATGACATCCTCCACAGGATTTGGTCATACTGCAATCCCTATCCTCCAACCCTCCATGCTTTTGGATCCTGGGTACTTGTATGTGTGTGCCTGGCATGCTTCAGTTTGACCAGGCTAGGGATTCAAACCATGATCACATAGGATCTGAATACTCTTGAGGAGCACATTATTGCTGCTCTATGGAGTCAGCCCTGCTTTTTCTTATATTTACTCCTTCTTTTCCTTTCTGTTGCTGAGTGATCCTTTTCCTCCCCCATTGTATTGGTACTCAGGAGGAGGCAAAAGTGTAGAAACCAGGACCAAAGTGCTATTGTCACCTGACCATTGGTTCCTCCAGTGACTGATGCTTAATTGCTAGCTCTCCATGGAGTGCATTTGCAACTTTCATAGGCTCACTAGTGACCTCCCCATTGTATAATTTTCTCAAGCAAGCAAAACAATATCCAGTTGGTCCCTTACAACACCTGTTCATCTCCTGCTATCAGTGTGTCTCATATAACTTCATACTGCTGGGGACCCTTTGCCTAAGGAAGCTATCGTCATAGGCATGATTTCATCAAAATATCATAGGCCCAGTTACCTTCTGAGGTGCTTAGTTAGTCCATAGGAAACTCTTGCTTTTTTAAAAAAACAAAAAGCTGGAGTTTCCATTTGCTTCTCACTGCCCTCCTTTCTTGTCTTGCTTTAACCACACACTGCTCAGACTTCTAACTTCAGAATTCTCCAAGTGGAAGCCAGGTGCCAGTCTATTTATTACCCTAAACCCCTCAAAATGTACACAGATATTTCCAAGAATTTCTTCCCTTCACCCTTCTCCTCACTAACAGTAAAAGAAGTGAAGGAGTCTCTGCTGCTCAGCAGACATCTAGCTAGGGTGTGAAATGCCATTTTCAAGCTTTCAACTATCTTCAAATCTCTGGGTGATTTTCTTTGAGCTTTCTTCAGTTCACTTGAAGACAAAAGAGAAGAAAAAAAAAATACTTTACCACCAAGCCTATGACCCCTTAATCTTACAGATTTTTTTTCTTGATTTTCTGTCTTTTCACTATACAAGCTGAATAGAGAGTGAGAGAAAAATGTAAAGCATTTTCTTATTAAATCTTAATAGTGGTTTCTCCATGACAGCATTGTTAACATTTTGGATATGGTTTGTTTGCTTGTTTGCTTGGGGAGGCTGGCCTGTACATTGTAGTAAGTTTAGCATCACCCCTGGCCTGTGCCCACTAGATAATGGTAACCTTCCCTCCCTTGAAGGTGTGACAATCAGAAATGTCACCAAACACATTCCATGTGGAAAAACAAAATGTCTGTCTTAGAGGGATGTAACTGGCTATAGTTGGGTGTTTTTGTTCTTGTTGTTTTTGTTGTTAGTTTGTTTTTAGAATATTTTGTTCATTTCTTTAAGATTTGAGATTTTTTATCTGAAAAATTAAGGCAACAGGAAAAGCTCACATAGTTATACTAGTTCTTTACCTCTTATCTCCTTGCTTTGGATAGTCATTATTCAGTCACTGAATAAATAGTCAGGTTATACTATATAATAGATACTGTCCCAGGCACTGAGTATACACACCTTACCTTCCGGGACTTTGTAGGCTGATGTTACTTGAGTTATCACAGACTTCAGCAAGCAAGCTGTATGATTAAAGCACCTGGGCATCATTTTGCATAATAAAAAGAATGAAGAACTCGGAGCCACAGAGACAAATTATAAGGAAGGAAGGAAGGAAACAAGAAATGAAGGAGCAAGCGAGCAATAAAGGTCTGAATATGGCTCCTGAGAATAAAGAAGAAGAAATAAAACTTGAGGAAGAACTTGAAGAACACTGGTGAGATTTTGTAAATGGTTGGTAGATGAAATTAAGAGAAGAAAGAAATATTTTCTTCGGTTTCCCTCAGGATGTTTATCACAGTTTTACTGTCAGTAGCAGATTTGAGATTGTTGGGATTTTTTAAAAAACACACCATTAGGCAAAAGCGACCAGAAGTTGGATTTCAGATATTTATATTTGGTAAGTTCGACTAACATTTGGCTATTGAAGGCTGTTTCCTATACAGGAATCTAAGATAAAGACTTCTTTAGAAAAGATGCATTGTTTCTTCATCTTATTTCTCTCTGAAACTCTTAAGATCCACACACGTAAATTGGTTGATCTCTCAATTATTTTTCGAGAAAAATAGCATATCACCAACTTGGATTCTCCATCTAGCATTTTGACTATCCCACAATAAAACACAATATTTAACTAGCTCTCTATTGCCTTTACCTAAACAGAATCAACCTAAAGATAGAAATGAAATATTTTATCTACACAAATAGGAGACATGAATTTTCCCAAACCCTTAAGAAGACAGATGTTTTTTAAAAAAAAGACGAATTTGAAATGAAAGAAGGTTTTCTTCAAAATAATAGTGGAATTTGACACTATTTGTTAAAATAATCAGGTTCTAATGATAGTATAAAAAATATAATGCAAGTGGCCTGGGCTTGTTTACTAAAAAAAAATTAATGAGACTAGGATTTGAACTATTTCTTTTTCTTCCGATTTGTCTCTTCATTCAATTACATTTTTTTTTCTAATTTTGAATAAGAAAGCTTAAATGTAGGAAACCTGTTCTATGGAAATAAACCCATTACCTCATGATCCTCTCACACCTCTGCCAACTACTTCACAGCTCCCAGGTTGGTTCCTTCAGACTTTCTCTCTCTCCTTTGCTTTCGTTGAGATCTGTAAGAATATACTTTTTAAAAATCCTAGAGTCCTGGGCTCAAGAATAAGGTGTACTCTTTAAAAGTTACTCTATAAATTATATATTCATTAAACAAGTTAATTAAAAAGGTACATAAGACAATAACTAGAGAGTTCATTTTAGTTGTTTTTCTCCTACCCTTTTTTTCCTTCTGATAAATAAAAGAAAGTATGAAAGGCATGGTACAATGACTATGTGTTTGCTATTATATATGTTAAAATAATAACGGTAAAAAAGATACATCGTTATTTGTGAACTACAATCTGAACACTATCAAACCAATAAAAGAACAAACACATACATTTGAATAGAGAAAGGAATACAAGGACACATGAGTTTATTATTAATAATACTGATTATTTTGAAGGTGAAAAAAGGAATATTTACCCTTTTCACTGTCCTGTTTCTCAGTCTTTGTCTAATTAATATTTAATTTCCTAATGAAAAACATAAGTAAACTTCATAGATTAAAAAAAAAACTTCCTACAATAAAAAAAATCCAATGTTCTCATTAATAAATACAAAGGTTACTATATTAACTAGTGATTCAGAAAAATAATCCTTACAAAAATAAAATGTTCTTTCATATTCTCCCATAAACTATTGTCCTCTCTACATTATGAGCAGACCAAACCCCACTGGTGCCCACAGAACATACGAGAGCCCTCAACTCTGTTCTCAACAGTGACTTGGGCTTTTAAAACATAATAAGGTATTTTTTAAATTATTGTAACCATTATTAAGGTAATAGCATTAATCTAATCAGCTTTTAAATAAGCCAATCATCTTTACACAGATTAATGCTAAATAGCATGATAATTAGTGCAGCTTAGGCATTTTTTCCCCCTGGGAAAAGTACAGTGTAAATCTCAATAATTAAAATATATATTTACCCCTCTCTAAATTTTGTTTTGCCCTTTTTTCTGCTGATTTAGTAGTACTCAAAGTGTTTCTTAAGCACTACTGCAGTGCAATTCTAATCTACATGGAACATTGCAATTTCAATTCTGAATTGTAGACTCTATTTAAATGGTTGCCTCTCTCTACTATCACCAACCATGACCTTCAAAGGAAAAAGAAAAGCCTTCCATCAAAAACATTCTCACTATAATGCAATGAGTTATTTACATATTTATATTTTTCTAATGTGTTTTTTAAGACAAAGTGGAAGTCTCAATCTTTTTTTTTTTTTTTTTTTAATTCCTAAATCAGTTGCTGGAACATAGGACATGTTTAATTATAAACACCTAATGAATGAATGAATGAGTGAATATATATATGCATGTTCCCTGAAAAGAGTCAGACAGAGGGAAAAATGAGAAATCACCCCCCACCCAAGGGAAGTGGCCACACCACAATCCCTTCTCCTCTAAGAATTTTGGACACACATGCACATACAATTGGTGTGGTTTTCAAGCTGAAGGTCAAGGACTCCACCAGCAAGACAGCCATGTGGGATCCAGCACCTTAACCGCCATTCCATCTGCTGGTCTGAATGAATAAATACTTGAAATCCCTAAAATCTTAAATATCAGCCAGCCCTAGCTTCTAATGACTCTTAAAACACTGACTTCTAAAACTCTTTCCGTAGCATAACCTACAAATGGTCAGTGAGACTGGTCTTAGCTCTCATTATCTTCTGGGACCAGCAGTTAGTGTAATGGCTATGTCACTGGACTCCCACGTAGTCGACCACGGTTCGAGGCCCGGACCCGGTGGCTTAAACTCATGCCAGGCACGTGTGCATGCGTGCCCAAGATCCCGAGAGGAGAATGGAGGAGAAGGATTGTGGCATGGCTAGCCCCCCGGGGGAGTGATTTCTCGCTTTCTGTCTCTCTGTCTCTCTCAGTCTGTCTGGCGAGCGCATGCACCCTATAGCAAAAAAAAAAAAAAAAAAAAACCTCCCCAAAAAAAAAAAAACTCTCCAAAAAAAAAAATCTCTCTCAAAAATAAATAAATAGAAATAAATAAGAAAAAGTCTCAAAACAAAAAAAAATTACAATTATATTTAACAAAAAGCACAAGCCTTTTACAGTGAAAATCACAAGATGTTGAAGAAAGAAATGAAAGAACATATAAGTGGAAATGCAGTCTTCATGTTCAATGTTAGTAAAATGGCAATTCTCCTCAAATTTGTCTATAAATACAAGGTAACCACTATCAAAATTTAAAGTAGGTTTGTTTTTCTTAATGGAAATGGACAAACTGTTCCTAAAACTTACATTGAAGTGGAAAGAATCTAAAATAGAAAATTTTAAAAAGAATAACTAAGAAGACTTATTCTTCTAACTCAAAACTTACTATAATTACGCAGTTATCAAAATATTGTGGCACTGACAAGAGAAAAGATATATGAATCAAAGCAGTAGAATGGGAGTCCAGAAGAAAATCCTTACCTTTATGCTTAATTGAACTTCAACCAATGTACTAAGGCAATTCAACTGGGGAAAAATAGTCTTTTCTACAAAACGTACTGAGAAAATTGGATTCTCAGATGTAAAAAGATGAATTTAGACCTAAACCTCACATCCACACCTAACATTACCTTAAAATGGATAACATACAATAAACTGTAGGAGCTGGAACTATAAAAACCTGTATTTTAGAATAATGAAGAGAAAGATCCTCACGACCTTTGATTAGACAAATAGTCCCCTACCATGATCCATAAAATAATTAAAAAATTGGATGTTATCAAAATTAAAGTTTTAATGCTTCAAAAGACACTGAAGGTGAAAAAATAAGCCATAGACTAGGAGAAAATACTAGCAAATAATATATATTGGTGTCTATACTATATAAATATTTCTTGCAATTCAAAAGTAAAGATACACAATCCAGTGAAAAAAAATAGAAAAAATATTTAAACAAAATCGCATACACACAAATCGACACTTAATGAATGCTGCCCATTTTGGGGGTTTAAATGCCAGAACGTGGTATGCATGCCCAAAATCCTGAGAGGAGAATGGAGGAGAAGATATTGCAGAGCCATCCTCCCTGAGGGATTATTCCTTAGTTTCTTTCTCTCTGTCTCTCTGATGAAGGCATGTGCCCTATAGCAAAAATCTCTCTCTAAAAAAAAATAAATAAATAAGTAAAATAAAATAACAAAAAATACTTATAAATGCCTTTATGTTTATAAAATGTATTTACATTTTTCAGCTTAGTTTCAGTTTTTAGTTGCCCTTTTGTAAAACAGATATTATTCTACCCACTCTTCTCAAATAAGAAAACTTAAGTTTAATCACTTCTCAAATTCACTGTAAGTATCAGAGAACAACAGCTAATCTTTACCTCTGAAGAAGGACCCATGATAAATAGGATTATCTTAATATAAAAAAAGAAAGTTAGGGTACTTTGTTTGATCCTCTGAAACAGAAGAGTATGGAGAAGAAAGTGAACCTTCAGGGACCAAGATGAAGTGGCATTAATCAACTGCAATATGGTCAAGTCCAAATGTCTCCTAAGTTTTTACTGCTGCCTTTTCTCCTGGGTCTTCCCATCAAAATGTGAACCCCGAGAACCAGTCAGTGGTGCTTCAATAAAAACTGACTCTGCAAGCAAGGAGAGCTGCCAGCTCATGGCCAGAGATCTGAGTATACCGAGTGTGTATGTGCCTATGACCCAGGCTGGCAGAAGCTGGGGGTGTAAATCACAGCGTGGAGACCTTGTCTGTTTCTTTGCCTTTCTCTCTCTCACCCTAGAATAAACAAATTTACAAAAAAAATTGAGTCTACGTAGTTAATTCTTATCACAACATTCTAAGATAGCAAAAAAAAAGAAAGAGAGAAAAGAAAAGAGTGAGTAAAATAGCATTGTTAATTTCCAATAATCATGGATCCTGAGACCGCATACAAGGTTTATGTCCTCCAACTTTCAAAACCCTGTCCACCCTTCAGTAGCTCAAACAGTAATTTGCAATAAAGTTTAAAGGCCATTGTTATATCTGCTCTGCCTCCTGGTAGCAGATCTGAGCGGATGTCACAGCTGGCCACTAAAGCAAGCAGTTGGGTGGACCTAGTCACTGGAACTAGGTTCTCTCTCAAGATGAGTCTACACCCTCTTCATTGCTGCCGAGTTTAACACTAAACGCTCTGCCATTGCTGTTGCATTATAATACTTTGTTACATTGGAGTTTTGATATGTGTGTGTGTATACTTTTTTTTTTTTGAGAGAAAGATTTTTGCTACAGGGTGCATGTGCTCATTGTAGAGACAGAGAGACAGAAAGTGAGAAATCACCACCTCTTAGGGGAGATAGCCAGGCTGCAATCCCCTCCCTGAATTCTTCTCTTAGGATTTTGGACACACACACAAATACCCAGCATGTTTCAAGCCACTGGGTCAGGGACTCAAACCACAGTCGACAACATGGGAGTCCACTGGCTCAACCACTAAGCCGCGTGCCAGCCCCAATATTTATTTATTTTTTTTGAGAGGTTTTTTCTATAGGGCGCGTGCGCACGCCAGAAAGACAGAGAGAGACATAGAGACAGAAAGCGAGAAATCACCCCCCAGAGGGGATGGTCACGCCGCAATCCCTTCTCCTCCATTCTCCTCTCGGGATCTTGGGCACATACGCACACATGCCCAGCGTGAGTTTTAAGCCACCGGGTCCGGGACGTGAACCACGGTAGACTACGTGGGAGTCCAGCGACATAGCCATCATGCTAACTGCTGGTTCCCCCCAATATTTATATTATAGTATTACTAATCCCTACAACTGATAATTATGGCTTGAAGTAAAAAGAAAAAATAAATAGAAGTATATAATGTGATAGCATGATCTCTTTTGGCCAAAAGGGCCCCTGGATGCACAGGTCTCATGAGAATCCTTGGCTGAGAAAGGCAATATAAAACATGATAGGCAGGGAGCTGCTTGGAGGTACAACAGTGAAACGTGAGGCTTTGCGAGGCTGATGCACACGAGAAGGGTGTCCGTTTGTAACTGGAGACCAACTAAGTACACTGGGCCCTGGGGTGCCTGTGCTCCAGAGCTGGCTGAGGCTGAAAGCAGATCACAGCACTGAGACCCTGTCAGGAGTGTGGTGACATTTCTCCTCCCCACCTTACTCACTCATGGAAGAAATAAATCAAACTTTTCAAAAGAACAGTATGTTAGGCTAGAGGAGGCATGGAGGTTAAGGCACTGGATCCTACCTGGCTGCCCGCACAGTTGGAGTCTAGGACTCAGCAGCTTGTTAGTGCCCAAGATCCTAAGAAGAAAATGGAGGGAAGGAATTGTGGTGTGGCCACTCCCCTCAGGGTGAATTCTCACTCCTCCTCTCCTTATGAATGCATGTACCCTTTAGCAAAAACTACAAAAACAAACAAACAAAAAAAAAGTTTAAAAAAATTAGTATAGGCAGTATATAAGTAGTTCTGCTACTAAAGGATTATGAGGTTGAACAAGCTACAAGTTCCTAACCTATAAAATAGAAACATTATTACTATCTACTGAATTTATTTTAAATATTCAGTATATATTAGCTCATCAAAAATAACTGATTGGGGGACCTAGAAAATGGCATAATGGTTACGTTGCTGGACTCCCATGTAGTCAGCCTCGGTCTCAGTCCTGAACTCAGTGGCTTAAAACACACTGGGAGGCTGGCAGGTGGCGTGGTGATTAAGGGTGCTGGACTCCCACCTGGCCGACCGTGGTTCAAGTTTCAGACCTGGTGGCTTGCTTTCTCACTTTCTTTTGCTGTCCACCTCTGGTCTAAATGAATAAATAAAGTTAAATAAGTTAAAAACAAAACACAAAAAACTCACACTGGGCACATGTGTGTGCATGCCTAAGATCCCGAGAGGAGAATAGAGAAGGGATTGCAGCATAGCCATCCCCTGGGGGTGGGAGGGTGATTTCTCACTTTCTGTCTGTCTGTCTATTTGTCGGTCTCTCCAGTGAGTACACATGCCATAGAGCAAAAATCTCTCTAAGAAAATAATAATTGATTCGATACACATGCCGTATAGCAAAAATCTCTCTAAGAAAATAATTGATTCAAATAATTAGGAGGTAAAGATCTGAATTTGAGATTTAACTGTGCCACTCACTTGCTATACTGTGGCTTGAATGAATCTTAACTTTCTCATAGGAAAAGTAGAACTATTTATGGCTATATCCTTGAATTATCTTATTTACTTTTCTCTCTAGAGAAGCAATGGCGTAGTGCTGGTAAAAATTACTCTATTAATAAATTTGTAAAGCTATGCAGTTGTAAAAATTGGTGAAGTTCTACATTTTGAAATCTGTGACACTCAACCCAAATACTGGGCTTACCTCCTTTTCCATCACTACTTCTAACTACTCTCGGTGTCATTCCTGCCCCATACTTTTTGAAAGTAAGTTCCTATGCCTCTTGAATCAGGGACAACGGTCTCAGGATCCCTCCTACACTGAAAAGTCAGCATAGAGGAACGAGGAGGCAAGCACAGCGCATGTATTAGAGGAAGTATCTTAAAATAACTACTGCCCACACACTGCGCTGCATTGCTACCAACCACTCAGGTGACCACCAAGCATTTAGCTACACTCATACAATCTCAGCCTTTACCAGACATACCACATTGTGAGGAGCAATGGATTTATAAATGGATAAGTATATTTTATGGGATTTTGTAAAGTGCTGCTTAAATATATGCTAGCATTTCTATCTCTCGAAATTTCATCAAAACGCTTATATCATGATTTAGAGTCACATTTAGAAAGGAGAGGTAAAAACCTTTTTCTTTTGTTCTTTTATTCACTTGAAATTATTTCTAAAGCCCCTGTGTTCGATGGTTCGTTACCTCCTAATACACATTGTTGAATCAAACAAGCATGGTACTTGCCCATAGAGATAACCTAGTGAAAATAAATAAATAAATAAAACTAGTAAGTTACTATGTGCATTAAACTCGATGGACTAGGTTTTGCTATGATAACGAGCATCTCCAGATCAGTGACTTCACACCAGCAGAGCTTGTTCCCTAATCATCCAACCTGTTCAGTACAGGTCTGTAAGAAGGGTCAACACATCTTTGTCACTCAGGAACTCAGGTGACAAAGGCTGTATCTTAACATGTGTTTCCAACAATATCCATAGCAGTGAGAAATTACTGTGGCAAATTCCGCAGTGGTCTTGCAGTTTCTGCTCATTCAAGGGTCATATCCCTTCTGCTTACCTTTCATTGTGCAAAGCAAGTCATGTGGCCACAAATATATTCAAAAAAGGCAAAGAACTATAGCCCTGTAATGGGTTTAGATGAAATAAAGAAAAAAAAATCAATAGCTAATTCTAATGATTACAATATAAAGTTTCAAAAGAATAGGGTCTAAAGATAAAAACGACAGCATAATACAGGGAAATGAGCTAACTTCATGAGTGTCTGAAGAGTCTCTTCAATTGAGATCTGATTTGCTGAGAAGAATTCAACCCAACAATGAGAATAAAGAATTCCTGTAAACAGGGGTGAAAATTCTGATGCTGACAAGTGGTACAAAATTATAAGAAACTGAAAAAGGGTCAGAGTGACTGAAGCATAGTGGTTAAGGAAGGGACTAGAAAGGGTTGATGTGAGACCTTTAGAGTATCATGTGTCATAGTTAGGAGTTTGAATCCGAAAGGGCTTTAAGTCAGAGAGTGATAACTTCTGATTTGTGGTAACTATGGAATAAAATAGTACAGGGGAAGATAAGAAACTATAGTGTTATGACATCATTATAAGTGGAAGAAAATCTAGCAACATATTAGAAAAGAAGAAAATTCTCAGATGTATTTTGGTGAAGTAAACAATGGAGCATACAAATAGAGCAGCTAGAGGGAGTTAAGAGATGACTCAAGAATGACTCCTTGGCTTCTGATTTGCACTATTAAGTAGGAGGTGGAATCATTTACAAAACTGATAAAGAGCAAAAGAACAGATTTTTGTTTATTGTTGTGCTTGTTCATCGTTTGGTTAACTGGCTGGTTGGTTAGTGAGGGAAGGTTTAAGAGTTTGACTAAAAAATTCATTTTAATAACACTGTAGATCTCCAAATATAGATGAATCAGGGAATTGTGTATTCAACTTAGAATCCAAAGGAGATGTCCTGGATGATCTTATATGTTTGAGATGCCTGAATATGCAGGGTAATTAAAGCCAAGGAAACAAATAATATTTCACCTAAAGAAGTAATTTAAGAAAGAGAATCAAGTGTAGGGCAGAGTCCTAGAGAGCTCCAATATTTAGAAGCCTAAGTAGAGAAGCAAGAGACCAAAAAGTGGCCAGAGACAAAACAATGGCTTGTCATGGAATCCAAGAGCACAGAGTACTTCACTATGGAAGGAATGATAAACTATGCCTAACGCTCCCTAAAAGTCAAATTGGATTAGGATGGAAACAATAACATTGAATTTATTCATCCATTTATCAATTCAGTATGGGACAATTATCCTGGCTTTGATTGTTCATCTAACCAATATGTGTTTTGTTGGATTAGGATGGAAACAATAACATTGAATTTATTCATCCATTTATCAATTCAGTATGGGACAATTATCCAGGCTTTGTTCATCTAACCAATAGGTGTTTTGTACCTACTGCAAGCCTAAAACTAGGTATTTGGAACATGTAATTTAAACAAAATCTGTTTTTCCTTGAGTCTAGTGATAGCAAATACGATTTGGTTCAGAAATTCAAAAACAATTTGAGCAGATAAAATAGTAGGAGATCTGTTCATCAGCTGCAAGTAAAAGTCAATACTTCTAATGCTCTTACTCTGGGAAGTAAAAAAATAAAAAATAAAATAAAAAGGAGTTAGTTCAAAGCACCTAGCTGAGCTCTTTGATATCTCTGACTTTAGGCTGACTCTAGGCTATGCCCACCATGTCACGAGAATTTAGGACTTTGTCAGGTCGATTTTAATATGTTTTTTATCAAACATTTTCTAGAGAAGAAAATTTATTATCTGTGTTTATCTACAGTTGTGCTCCTTAAAATTAAGATTTGTGACAACTATTTGTGTATTTCAAGAATACCGTCTGCCAGACAATGCTAGAAAGAAAATGTCATTTGCTCTGCCCACCATCCTTTACGTAACAGATCAGCTGCTCCTGGCCTGCTCAAAATAATACCATTCAGTTCATTGAAGAACCTGGAGGATCCTGGGTGTGGGAAAGATGTGGCGGTTCAGTAGCCTACACCTTCTAGCTTGGCTGAGTAAGTCTGCAAAACTTTCTAGTGCCTATCAGGCATGATCATGTTTTACAGAACCCTGAGTTATGAAAGTACTTCTTTTACAGGACAGAGCTAGACTTTCTGGAACCATCTGCGCCACGGCAGAGTGCAATGCACTAGTTATTTTAGGGGACCTATTCTAGCCCAATACTGGAAAGTAGCTGGGGTTTGAAATCAAATCTACACCAGTTAAAAATTATTCCCTCATTTTTTTCTTTATAATTGGGCAGTTATAAACCTCACTACCTTCTAGCCTTAAGCAGTTTCAGGTCATTAATTTGCATACCTATGCAACAGAGCTAACTAGTAATAACCTGTACTCCCCTGTTGCTCCAGATGATTTTTACCATCCTAGAGTAGATAACTAGGATTTAAGTAACTTTAATGTTCATCTGATCTATTATTGTTGTCTATAAGGTAGGAAAAAAACCATACAAGGTCTGCCAAGATGTTAAGAAAAATGTAGTCCTATGGGCAAGAACTGAACATTGGACGACTCTGAGAGCTCATTGGGAAAACATGGAAGGGGACTTGTAGCATAAGCTTTTTCCAGCTGAAGGTCAAAGTCAATGACTTTCCACATATCGCTTGTATGTATTTTCCTCTACACTATACCCACTTAAGCAACAATGCTGGCGGGAGACTGAATTATTTAAGTGAGGATAATTTTGAGTGAGAGAAGTGATTTCTATGACCTATATATGTCTTAGATCCAACACGCACTGCTTTGAAACAATCTTAAGTTATACAATTGCCTATCTCCCATGAGGCTTGTTGGCTTCACAAACATAAATTTTCTCAAGTTACTGAAAACCAAATAGGTCTTGTTCTTTACAAAGTTATCTCACATTTGAACAATGAACTCAAATATTAGTTTTAGAAACCCAAAGCTTTCTCTTTTACCTAAAACGGAACCTGCACTGGAGCTAGCAGGTTGAATGGTGGTTAAGGCACTGTACTGCCACATGGCCAACTGCAGTTTGAATCCCAGATTTGGCAGCTTGCTTTCTCTCTTTCTCTCTCTCTCGCTCTCTCTCTCTCTCTCTGTCATGAGTACATATGCCTTATAGCAAATTTGTTTTAAATAATAGTAAATAAAATTGAATAAATAATTCTTAAAAAAAAAAAAGCTGTACACTTTTGGGGGTGGAAGGGTGGAGATATGAAAGGATTTACGTTTGCCATTAGAGTCTTTCCAGCCTCCAATGGTTTTTGCCATAAGGTGGGCCTCACCATGCTCTAGAATATGTCCTTTTTACATCTCCCCATAGTTGATAGTCACCATTTTCCTTTTAAATATGTTCCCATTCTATCACAGTTGTGAGAAGACTACAGTCTAAAATTATTTTATAGCCTATTAATGGTAAATGCCATGAACTCAGCCACATACTAATAGAAGAGGAAGAGAAGACCACTATGAAGTGAATGAGGTTATTTCTACTTGATTTTCTAACCTATTAGTGACCTACATAATGAAACTTAAGCAAGGAAGAAGAGGTACCATATCAAACAAGGCAGAATATTTAGGGGCCCCTTAGAATCCAAATAAGCAATCTACATTATAAAATGCAACCCCACCTCTAAGTTGGAAATGAGACCAACAGGCCTGATGTCCCTTTTTAATCTTTACCTCTGTCACCTAAAACTTATCTATTAGAATTTATTAATATCCTACAGGGGAGTAATACTAAAATGAGAAATAACTTGATTAATATTGACAGTTACATAGCCTCATGTATAGTCTGTATTTTGAACTACAAGGCTAAAGCAAGGAGAAAGAGAATCCTATTGCCCTCAAATCTCTCTCCACTCTGCTTAAATATGGCTTTTCCCTCTTCTCAGGTGTAAAATTCTACCAAATCAAGATTCATTTGGGTTAACAAGCCCATTTTGAAAGTTAAATAACGCTAAGAGAATGAGTTTAGCAATTAAGTCCTTTATGGGGAGTGCACCGACTGCCTTAGCTGGATTTCTTTCCTCCTAAACACTAGTTGAAATATCTCCAGTGTAATGAGCACTCCAATAGCAGAGACTTAGAAAAGGCAAGAGCAATTTTGAAATATGGGGAGAGGAGCATTAGATAAAGATATGCTTGAATAGGAAATTAAAATGGAGGATGGGGTTTTAGAGCACCCAGCAGGGATGAGTTAAGTCAAGAAGGAAGAGAAGTAAAAAAATAAATCACAACTACTTTAAAAACAAAAGACAAATGTTCAGAAATCCTTCCTGGATTAACCATGCTCCCATTTTTTAAGTCTAGTATTGTCCCTTGACTATTCAGATATAGGGCAGTATTTTAGTTCAAGCCGCTATTTTTAAAAACTAGTAAAGAAAAAATTAAGGTACATATCATAATGTTAAAAATGATGAACATGATTTGATGATCACACACTGCATGCCTACTTTGAAAAATCCATATTGTGTCCCACAAAGATGCATAACAATCAAATGCAAATTAACAATTCTTTTATTAATTTTAAATACCATAAATTGGAATACTTATGCTCTACAGAAATTTATTTCTCATTGTTCCAGAAGCTGGAAGTTCTAGACAAAAGTATGAGGATGTCAAGTTCTGATGGGGGCCCTCTACTGGGTTGAAGATGGCCAACTTCTCACAGTACTCTCACATGACAGAAAGAGATCACGAGAACTTTCTGGGTGTTTGATTTGCATTTCTTGTTTTAAATTTTGTTTTTATTTTTTTTTCCATAGAGAACATGCATTCACCAGGGAGAGAGGGACAGAGAAGGGAAGGTAAGAAATGATGATCCCCAAGGAAGAATGGCCAAGCCTTAGTTCCTTCTCCTCCATTCGCCTCTCAGGATTTTGGGCATTCATGCACATGTGCCTAGTATGATTTTTAAGTCACTGGGCCTGGAACTCAAATTTGGTTGACCATATAGGGGTCCAGTGCCTTAATCACTATGCCACCTTCTGGCCCTTGAGGGACATAAAAGGGACACTTATGCCGTACATGAGGGCTCTATCCTTGTGACCTAAGTACCTCCCCAAAGCACTACTTCTTATTGCTATATTAGGGGTTAGGATTTCAAAATATGAACTCAGAAGAGAAAACAAATACTTGGTTCATAACAAATAGATAACAGTGTAAAAATCTACATCAAAATCATAAAATTTGTAATCAGCCTAATCTCTTCATAGATCGTGGAAAAGGATTATTGCTAAATCCATCAATCATGCATTTTTTAAAAATCTCAATGTATCTTCATATTCCAAATCTTGGTAACAAATAAAAGGTATAAAAACATACTAATATTTTCAATAGGCTTACTGATGCAAAAGAAAAAACAAGTTAAAAGGCATATGAGTTTATGGAGGTGGGTTGTCTGTGCAGGAATTCAATGTGAGGCATTGTCTTAATTCGCTATATCATGCTTATATTTCTCAGACCATTATTCCAGTCAGCTAGGGCCAGAAATGAACATATTTTCAGCCTCAAACACAAACGAACTTCCCTTGAATATTCTAGAGGTCTGACAGGCCTCCAGAGAAGTACACTGAGAATATGGGAAGCTTAAGAAAACCAGTTTTTACCAGACTCAAGAGTCAAATGAAGGCTTTTTAACTCTATTACTTACTCTGCAGCTCAGATGCATTTACCGAGAGATTATTTATAGTTGTGGACAGCAAATAGATGATCTGTAAACTGCCTGTGGCGAGAGTTGCTTTAAGAATTACAAACCTCGCTGGAGGGAGCAGCTTGGTGACTCTCAACAGCACAGTGACTCAGTGGGCTAGGAGAGGACTCCAGGGACTTCTGTTTCCATACCAGCTCTGCCCCCACAGCCTTGCCACATAACCCTAGGCAGTCTTGTAACCTGTTTCAGCTATACTTTCTTCCCTGGCTTGTGAGTTAATCATCAGCCCTTGGGAGGAAAAAACTAATTTAAATGATTTGTAAACAAAAGGTTTTATAGAGTACAGCTAATAATAAATAGCAAGGCTTTAAGCCCTTGATAGCACGAGTAAATCAGTTCCCAAGCACTTATCCTACTCTAGCAATCACTTGGCAGTTTTTACAGAATGCTCACATGTGCTGTCAAGTCAAGCCTCCCCAGCCCTGTTCAGTTGTAAAATCTGAATATTTTGAAATTGGCATCTGAGTCCATATCCCAAGTTCACAAAATAGGTAAAGTCAGGAATTAACAGCTTTTCTAGGGATTGTAGACATGAGGACTTAGTAATTTCTATGCACACGAGACCTGGACCCAACAACAGCCAGACCCCACAGCTGACTGGAAACCCATATTCATACCAAGTGAGTCTAAAACCCATTCCAAGACCAATGTTTCAGGGTTGGGGCATGACTTTGCCCATTAGTTTCCTGGGAGAACTCTGGAAACACATTTGAGAGTCAATATCGCTTCATTGTGCGCATCCAATAAAACAGATTCATCCTTTTTTTTTTTTTGGAGAGGTTTTTTTGCTATAGGGCGCGTGCGCTCACCAGACAGACAGAGAGAGACAGAGAGACAGAAAACGAGAAATCACCCCCCAGGGGGGATGGTCACACCGCAATCCCTTCTCCTCCATTCTCCTCTTGGGATCTTGGGCACACACGCACACGAGCCCGGCGTGAGTTTTAAGCCACTGGGTCCGGGACGCGAACCACGGTTGACTACGTGGGAGTCCAGCGACATAGCCATTACTCTAACTGCTGGTTCCCAAACAGATTCAACTTTTAATCTACTATCTTGACCCAAACCTGATTTATGTTGGTCCATCTGCCTTCACAGGTCCTCAGCTTTTGGGCTAGGCTAATTTCTATTTCTGCTGTCCCTGTGTTTCCAACGATGTGTAGCAGCACTCTGAGAAAGAATCAAGCTGAGCAAAAACAACATTCTATAATTGTTATGGCTCACTTGGGTTTTCCCACTGCGATCCAGAACCTTTATTTTAATCATCAGTCAAGTTTTCGCAATACAAATTTCTATCTACATCAGTGCCCAGAGGTTTTGGTTGTTGTGTTGTTTTTAACTAAGGCTTTGTGAAAATGATGAGAACTTTTTTTTTTTTTTATGCCTTCTCTTGTACTCTGGAATGAAAACTATATGCAATTTATTGTATACCTAACTTGAACGTACTCTCACATCCAATGATTATAGTGATGCTTGGAATGTACATTTGCTCCTTTCCACTAAAAGGTTAGTGAAAACCCTTTGCTAGTATGTCAAAAAGTAGTCTGGATTCTAAGCCAGTATGGTTTTCCCTCCTTGCAACATGCAAACTTTACTAATCCTCTTCTGTGGGCCCCATGCTGTATTTATCTATATGGCTCTGAAAAAAAAAGGGGTGGTTGTTATTTTTTAAATCACAGTACTTATTCATAGCCTCTTTATGAAAACTGCTCTGAGTTATACTCATATATATTTTTTAAAGAAATTTTTGCTATAAGCACATGCTCTTGCCAGAGAGACAGAGAGAAACAGAGACAGAAAGCAAGAAATCACTCCTCTTGGAATTTGGGGCATGCATGCACATGTACTCAATGTGAATTTTAAGCCACCTGATCTGAGACTCGAAATGTGGGAGTTCAGCGATGTAACCATTATACTATCTTCTAGTCCCCTCTGAGTTATATTTTAAAACACGCTTAACAACTGTATTTCTAGGAAGCCTTTGCCTTACTAAACATGCTCTTAAGAATATCTGACACTGGGACCTACAAGTGGCATGGGGGTTAATGGCGTTGGACTCCCACATGGCCACCTGTGGTTCAAGTCCTAGACCTGGTAACTTGCTTTCTCACTTTCCCTCTCTCTCTCTCACTCTGTTCCTCTCTAGTCAAATAGAAATAAATAAATGAAATTAGGTAAAATAATTCTTTTTAGAAAAAAGAATATCTGGCACTAACTGGTCCTCATAATGTTTACTTGATGCTATATTTCATCTCTCACACCTGACTGTTCATGCAGTTGATGTTTGGAATGAGTTCTGCATGTTGCTATGTTGGGAACCATGTTCAATTCTGATCCCATTAACAGGGAATATAGATTCTGGAATGGAGTTCCAAACCAAAACCATGTACATACATTTTGCAGAAATGTGGGCAAGATAACTTTATACTGCACTTACTATTTCTTCTGCCTACAGAAACTCAGAGATGATGCAATCTAACCACTGCCTATCCAAAAGTATGATGGCTGGCATCAACCCAGAAACCTTTTTGTGCTGCTCTACTTTTGTCCATTCAACATCTAATGTTCATGTATTCATTTGGCTGAAAAGTATGCTAGACACTGGGCAAAGCACCAGTTTGAGAAGATTTATCACAACTTTAATCCATCTCAATGTGACCAACTGTGTCCTTAGATACCCACACCAGGTAACATCACCTGCAGGTTATCTGTGAACTTGAATCCTGGTGTTTTAGACTATTGATCACTCCCAGAAGGTTCAGGTTTTACTTTCCAATTTTTGACCAAGTTTGGTTTTTTCCCTGAGGGAGTTCAAGACATGGACTATTAGAAATTAAGAACTTTTAAAAATAGTCTACATTGCTCAGAGTTCAAAGAAGCTTTAATCAAAATCTCACAGGTGCTTACCTATCCAAGATTTCTTTAAGTATGTATTTCCTTCTGACTCAGGTTGTTACACCACTCTCTCATCTTCCCCTAAGCCTCAAGCTCCCCATTGGCTCTCCAGAGGAAAAAAGACTTTTTTCCCATATCTGTCTCCATGGCTTCAGGTCAAAAATCACTGACATCATAGCTACCTGCTACCACAAGCCTGTCTTGCCCTCAGCTGTAAGCAATTTGAGCATCCCTGATGTTTTTCCCTCAAGATTTGATTCATCATTCTTGCTTCAGGTCAAAACTGCTAAAGTTACAACTTTCTTATAATCCTCAAACTTAAATTAGCTCTAACTCTAAATAACCCCTATCTCTCTCTCTCTCTCTCTCTCTCTCTCTCATTTGTACTAAACTCATTAAAAATATCTTAGATTTTCTATCCTTCCTTTACCATTTTCCTGAACTAGAATAGAAAGAAAAAGAGTTTGCACAGTGCCTAAAAAGAGAACAGAAGAGAGAAACATTGATAAACATGTCTTTAGTCCTATTCGGGGAAGAGCCTGCTCTGAAGTACAGCAAACCTGCTTTAAGGTAGTGCAGATGTATTGCTTGTACCCTAAGCTTTAGTGTCTTTAAGATGCCAGATATTTAAATTATATCACTTCACCACATTGTTCCTATTATAGGCTTACTAAGCAGTCTTCTGATGGTAGGTTGCCCTCTCACCTAACTTTTCCCACACAGAGCAGATCAGCAGACATATCAAAGTGCTTGGAAGTGAAATTCTGTGATATAAATTTATGCAATACTCTAGTTTGTTCATCACTCTGTAATAACTCTAGTTAGTGTAGCTCACCTTCCAGAATGGGTCACTTTTGAAAAATATAGACATTTAAATTTCTAGACATGAAATTTTAGGGCCCCAACCTCAGCCATTGAGAGATTCTTAAAGATATTTAATAATCCAAGTTAAAAGCCTGGGAGCTACAATCCTTGGAGTTCTTAATTCAAAACCAAGTGCCTGAGGTTTTTCATTTCTCATTGTTTACTTCAATTTCCATAAGATCATACACACATATAAATACCCACAATTATCTTTCTATTAATTTGTCTTGCATGCATTAATTGTCTGTGAGTTTATCCATTTTGAACTCCTTATTTTGACTAATATTAACATATTTAAAGTTGAGTCTTAAGTAATTTTAATTTGTCAGTATTTTGATAAGTTTGTGAAAGTATAGGTTTCTTTACCAAATCTCAGATGCCCCACAAACGTTAAGCTAAGGACTCCTTTTAGGGTCCCATTAATATTTTATTATGCTGAAGTCAATGCAATTTTGTTGATAGCATAATATATTGGGTCATAATATATTTTTGCATAGAAAAAAATGCAAAAATATGTCATGGTATTTCTGACAACTGATATTTCTTTTTCTTTTCTTTTTAAAGTTTATTTACTTCCTTTACAAAAGGGAGGGAAGATAAGCATAAGTTCCTGTCAATGGAATACCGAAGCCACAGTCCTCCCCCAAGCCCAGCAACCAGCCACAATCACAATGTACCCAGTGTGTTCCAGTAGACCGAGGAGGTAAAACTGGTCAAATGTGATATGTTTCAATTACTTCTTTATTCTTAAATTTCCTGTCTTTTCAGATTACTGTTTGAAAGCTATATTTCTTCAAGTCATCATCAACTAAGTTAGATGGACGTACCTCAGCAGGCAACTTCATATTGGGTTTTTATTTCTTAGCTGTGGACTTTTCTGTGAACCTCGTACATTTATTAAATTCTTTCCAAAGAGTCTTTTGGCAACCTTTTGTCAACATACATTCAAGCTTTTTTCTGTCTTTTAGAATTGGTCAAAACTGGAGAATTTTGTGCCTGCATAATTTATGTTTGACTCTTCCAGTCTTTATTTTTAGATATTTCCTTTTCCTTCCCACTCCGTGTTATCCCACTGGTCTACTCTGTATAATAAAAAGCATACATAAAGGTCTGAACTATGAACCTAGGTGTAGACAGAAATAGCAACCAATAATGCACCACGCCTGATTCATTTTCTCTGTGAACATGCACACACAACATGCACACAATGAAAGGGGGAGAGTATTGGAGAAATCCCTGCAGATAGCTCCCGACACTTAGTTTTTAAAAAGACTGTTCTTACAGCATTTGGGTAGACTACTTTAAAGTTCTCTCAAGTTGTCTCTCAGTAGACTTCTCATGCACTTTCTATAACGTAGCCAGGATGATCTTTTATAAAACACATCTTTGGCCTTGCAATGTGATGGTGATTCAAATCCTTCCTGGCTTCCCTTTTAAACAAAGTGAAAACTCTGAGGCAGGCGCACAAGCTCTTCATTATTCAGCCTTTGTCTTTCTCTAGGATATAGACATACAGTGCTCCAAGAAAGTTACAGCTGTTAATTTTGTCCTGTAAGGCAAATATCATTACAGCAGCCCACAAGCAAGAATTTAGAATTTATTTTTGAAGAATTTATAGACTTTTCCAGTCCTTTGACCAATTTTGTTCAAGTTTCTCTGTGATCAGAAGTGTTCATGCATAAGTTAATAAGCAGGGATTATGAATGTGGTTAAGCAACAGAGTGTGTCCAGTTAATCTAAGTGACCCATGATCTAATAATAACACAGTGTTCTCATCATTGGAGTAAGGTGATGCAGTAGGGTCTTCATACTAACAGGTAACACTCAGGCATGCCTGCACAAACACATACACACATACACACATACCCACACACATATTCTCTAGGCTTCAGGTTCAGAATTATCTATAAGCTGACATTAAAGTGCAGACAATTAAGGACATACTATTAATCAAAGTGGAATTTCTACATTTGGCTAAAACTGTCTCAGCTAGCAAAGAGATATATTCCTGGCAAACTACAGGTTTAAAAATTTCAACCTCTGTCTCTTTGAAGGTCTAGATATAATGAATAACGTGTTACTTTTTGGAACTTCTTTTAAGTGGCTAGAAATCATGAAAATGTTGCCAAAATTATTTTTTGCATGACCCCACTATCATTGTGTTCTACTTTGACTACAACAGTCTTTAAAACTTCTTTTAGGTATATTTTTCTTTAATTGACTGTAATAATAATAATGTAATTATTGGGATCAAAGGCAGTATTATTTCTATCTTTGAATTAGAAGTGTAGTTGTATATTAGAGTCAATAGATATTTACTGACTACATATATGAAATATCTCTTGACCACTTTCTAGATAAGTAGTATTATACTGCTGCCTTTAAACAAAATCCAGAGAGACACTCAGATAAGACCTCTGAACTGGAAGATAACACTCAAATGTATGAAATGGATGAAATTAGCTAAATTCGTACACATTATACATTTCATTCTTCTCCATTTCATCTTTTTAAATATCTGAATTCCATGAATATAAGTATAATCACTTCACCTTAAATGACATCCTTTTCACTTAGACATTTATTAAATTATTTAGGTTTTCTTACTCATGGCATTTTACCCCCAGATGGGACAAAATCATCAGAATAGTCTCTCTCCTTTTCTCATTATTAAAAATTATTTCAGACTCAAATTAATAACTTAAATGCTAAAATTATATTCCTAATTATTTTAAAGTAATTATTTTGGGAATGATCAATAATAGTTGAATAAATAAAATTAGCTTTTACCAAAAAATAAAAATTTACTGCCCATCCCCACATGAAATATGTCTATTAGGAACTGATAAAGAATTTCCTGATTCAATGTAAATACCATTATCAAATAAATTATGTAGTTTGAAGTACATATATTATCAAATAAACTATGTAGCAAAGTGTCAATTATGAACATAGAGGGATTCGTCTAGGCATTTCAAACAAAAAGGAATTCAACACATGACACTAGTGCTAACAGAACTGCTTAAAAAGGCCAGGAGATAAAGGTTAGACATGAGAATTGTAGAGCAGACACAAGCCATCCCTGAATTGTCTGACTTCCTGATCCACAGATCTGGTGATAAAATAGCTGTTTTACGTGACTAAGTTTGGGTTGAGTTATAACTCAGCAATAGTCACTGGAACAACTCCTGGAAAAATGAGAGGAAAAAAAAGAAGTGGATGGAGATTTAGAAGCCACGGAATTCGTCTTGAATATGCACATTTGAAGTTGTCTCAATGACCTGACCTGTAAGGTAGATGCACAAAGCTGTACAATTAGTCTTACAATCATCTTCTAAATCTGAAGTATTTGAAGTAGACAAATACTTGACTCAGTAACTTCCAAGTGAAACGGAGTGAAGTATTTGTCTTCCTCTACTTTATTCCTTCTTCAGTTATGTAATCTTTTTTTGTCCTTTACTCCTAATACAGCATATGCATGTACATTTGTGTGAGGGAGAAAGAGAGAGACGTAAGAATGCCCTCCACAGGGTCTGCTCATACCACCATTCCCCCTTCTCCAGTCCTCCAGCCTGTCAGAACGTGGACACCCTTATGTATGCCTGGCATCTTTCAGGCCAACCAAGCGAGGCATTCAAACCACAGATGTCATGTGGAATCCTGCTTTCCAGTGAGCAGTGTATTAACACTTCACCATGAAGCCAGCCCTCCAGTTTTGAACTCCTAACTCTGGAGCCTGAAACTTCAGGGGGAATAGATTCAGGTCTTCTTTACCCACCCCCACATCATCACCCAAATTATACACATGTAGTATAATTTGAGCCTAAACAAGTTACAATATTTGCAGATACTGCACAATTTTACCACATTAATTAACTCTCATCCACACACTCCCAAAGGAAAAGAACCTACAAAAATTCCAATTACAGAATCCATTTACTGAGAGAAAACTGAGTTTTCTGTAAGTGAGGCCTATCATATTATTCTAAACCTTTCCCTTGAGTTGGCAATTCAGTTATAGCACATTCTTATGACTAAGTTTCTCTTCTGTTACTGCATCTCAGTTTTCATCCAGATGAAAAGTGAGATTTTGATTTCTGTCTATGGTCCTTTCGTTCCTTTTGTTCTGCTATCAAGATTAACAGGTATCATAAGTGTTTATGTAACCTTGTATGTTACCAAGCACTGTAGGGTTTATATACATTTATTATTCAGTTCTACACATGTTCTACCCCCTTTCTTTATGAGTGTCCAGTATGAAACTCTGTGTTATACCAAGTGATGAGTGTACTGGATCGGGACCAGCAGTTGGCGTAATAGCTATGTTGCTGAACTCCCATGTAGTCAACTGCGGTTCAAGTCCCAGACCTGGTGGCTTAAACTCATGCCAAGAAGATGTGCATGCAGGCCCTAGATCCCAAGAGGAGAATGGAGGAGAAGGGATTGTGGTGTGGCCATCTCCCCTGGAGGGTGATTTCTCGCTTTCTGCCTCTTGGTCTCTCTCTGTCTCTCTGACGAGTGTATGTGCCCTATAGCAAAAACATCTCAAAAAAAAAAAAAAAAGTACTAGCTGACATAGTCCTGACTAAGGTAAAAATGTCATAAATAAAACAGCATGGGGGCTGGCAGGTGGCATGGTGGTTAAGAGTGTTGGACTCACACATGGCCAAACACGGTTTGAGTCCTGGACCAGCTTTCTTTCTCTCTCTCTCTCTCTCTCTTTCACTCTTGCTCTCGCTCTTGCTCTGACCCTATGAAATTAAAATAAATAAATAAATAAAGTTAAATAAAATAATTGCTTTTAAAAGTAGCATGAATTTTTTAAAAAGAGAGAAAAACACAAGTAAAGGAAAGAATCTTCTACAAGGAGAGGAATTGGTTGAAATGCAAACCTGTGAAGTAGCAATACTATAGTTACAGGTGAAAAATCCATTAAAATCAGAATCTTAGTCAAGTCTTTCATATATCTACCCTCCACTACATGATAAAAACTCTGCTAAACCTGGAAATAAGTAATGGTCAAGCCATAAGACCTATAGAAAGAATACAGATATACAAAGGTAATATATGTAAGGTCCAATAGAGAAACAAATACAGGAAGTCTGGCTCAAGAGGGGAAGCAAATCATTAAAACATGTACTCAACGCATCCAATGACCTAACCAACTGAATAACAGTTTAGGATAGAGCTCCTTTCCCAAAAACTCAATTAGCCAATTTAAAATCAAAACAGATACTGATACAATGTGGGTGAATATCAAGCACATTATGTTAAACAAAATAAGATATATATTAGTGCATATAATTTCTTTATCAGAAGTTCAAGGACAGTAATCAACGGTGAAAGAAATCAGTACAGTGGTTGATTCTGTAGAGAAGAGACTAAAAGAAAGACAAAGAAATCTTCTGTGGTGATGAAATTATCTTGTTTGAATGTTGGTTATAAACAGTATGCATTTGTCAAAACACATTAAATTGTACACTCAAGTTCTTCTCATGCTCAGCCTCCCATTCCTGGGCACATTACATCAGCAAATTTCTTGAGTGTAAGGAAATCAGAAAATATCTGGTTGATCATAATTCACTTCCCTTCTATGTACTAATTTCCTGGAGGACCTGATAGCTCAATAATATCTTCAAACAATTCATTTTGTATTATTGTCATCTTTTTCTATGTTTTCTATTTTGTCTTATCAAGATACAAGTTAGTCCATCTTATCCAGAAGTGTAGGTCTAAAATAGATGTAAAAAATATTTTGCCAACTGAGGAGCTATATGGAAAAAGATAAAAATTGAATCTCTTCTTCACACCATACACCTGAGTGAATAGTAAATGGCAGAGAAAAACATGGATGAATTCCTTGCTATACAAGGGCAGATAACATTTTTGTCTGACTCAAAATCTAGAAACATTACAGAAACAATCTGATAAATTTATATAAAAATTAAAAACCAAAGATTTTATTTTATGAAATATTATTCAAAAAATAAAAAATAGTAATAAATGATAGACTGAGATAAATATTTGCAGCTTACATCATGGAGTTTTGATATCCCTGATAGTTAAAGCACTCCTCACAACTAAGAAGACAATTATCAAGTACATAATATAACAACTGGCAAAATATATAGAACATAGAAAAAGAAATTAGGTTGGCATGAGATATACACATGTTATGACTGTACATGTAATGCTCACTCATTAAGAAAATGGAGATCTTAAACTGTATTATGTACATTTTACTAACATTAGCACATCTATTTTTAATTACTTTTTATTTTGCCATAGGGCATGGGTGCTCACCAGAGAAAGAGAGAAAGAGAAAGCAAGCCACCGGGTCCAGGACTCAAGGCATAGCCAACCACATGGGAGTCCAATGCCTTACCCACCATGCCACCTCTAGGTCTCTAGTATATCTATTTTTAAACTAACATATTTCTGTTTTAAAGCATGTTCTGGGATAAATGAGTAATTGTGTTAAGGTCAGTAAGAACAGGAATTTTCTGCTTAAGGAAAAAGAAAAGAAGGCTACGAAGCTAAGTAAAATCTCACAACTTAAAACTGAATTGGATTTATTAATAAAAATTAATGTTTCTCTCTTGTTTTAGAAATAACTGCCTATTCATGTCTACTAGAAAGGCCTGGAAATAGTAGCAACTCAGTAGCAATGGGTACCTCTGGTATCTAGGTTGTTCTAATTCCAATTCTCTACTAAAAGAAAGGTGAGTTTTCTAAGAACAAGTTGAAACCTACTTCACCACAAATTTTATTCTATTTTAACTAGTGAATAAATGGCAATTTTTCTATACAAGAATAATTATAACTAAGAAATGCAGAAGGAATGTTAGAAACTCAACTCTTTTGCAAAGTCTCATGAAAAATCTTTCAAATAATCAGGAATGTACACTAAAATCACTATGAGAAAAGTTGAAATAGTCAATAATTATTCAACATTACTGGCCATGAGAAAATGGGATATGACTCCAAGAGTGAATTTAAAACAAACAGCATCACCTATGAAGTTTAGAAGAAAATAAATTTAATATGAATCCAACCAAGCATTTAATTTAACCCCTCATTCAGTAATATATAGCATGAAGATACAGGCAAAATTAAGCCACAAGAAATGAATGCAGAATATGAGAGATTCCACAGGACACCTGTGCCACTTTTAACAAATCCATGGAATGTGGAGGGGGGGAAGGAGAGGAAGTACAGACTATTTAGAATAATAATTGAGAAGATAAAGCAAGATGGGTGAACATGAGATACCAATCTTCATCCTCTCACAAAGAAGGAAATTATACAACTATAAGTGAATGGAAACAGCCTTGGAAGGGCTCAAAAGTCAAGAATCCACAGCAACACAGTGGAAAGAAACAAGAACAGCAGTATAGAAAGCCAAAAAGCATATGAAGAAATGTTCAACATTCATCATCATAAGGGAGATGCAGATCAAAACCACAATGAGATGCCACCTGACCCCAGTCAGAATGGCAAATAATAAAAAACAAAAATGATAGGTGCTGGCAAGGCTCTGGTGAAAGGGGAGACTCTCCTACACTGTTGGTGGGAATGTAAATTGGTCCAGTCACGTGGATATCAATATGGAGGTTCCTCATAGATCTACAAATAGAACTACCATATGATCCAGCAATTCTAGTCCTGGATATCTACCCAAAGGATAGAGAATGCTCAGCTGGAAAAGTGCTTGCACATCTAGATTTATTGTGGAATTATTCGCAATTGCTAAGACATGGAGCCAACTCAAATGTCCCTGAACAGACGAATGGATTGAAAAAGTGTGGCACATATACTCTATAGAATACTACTCAGTAATTAAAAAAAAAAAAGAAAAAGAAAATAAAATAAAATCCTGGCATTTGATAGGAAGTGGACAAATACAGAAGGAGACCTTACTATGAAATACAGAGGATCATAAGAGACAACTATGTGTAAGCATTAACAAGAAATTAGGTAACTTAGATGAAATCAATAAATTTCTTCTTTCTAATACATAACAGATCAAGACTAAATTATAAAGAAAGAGAAAATTTGAGGTGGCTCTATAAACCAGTGGCTAGAAAATCCTGATTCCATGTGATCAACTACATGATTCAAGTCCTAGACCTGTTGGTTAGAGAAACAAAGCAAGTGCATATGCACGTGTGCCCAAAGATCTCGATAAGATGGAGAAGAGATTACCACATGACCCTTTTGCACAGGGATTAGTTTCTCCTCTCCCTCTAACTCAATTTCTCTCTGACAAATTTATACATCTCTGTCAATTTTTTTTTTTTTATTTTGGGGCCAGCAGGTAGCATGGTGGTTAAGGTAGACTCCTCCATTGCCAACCATGGTTCAAGTCCCAGACCTGGGAGCTTGAGAATTACTACAGGTACATGTGCATCCATGTCTGAATCCCAAAAGGAGACAAAAGAAGGCATTGCAATATGGCCACCCTCCTAGTGGGTCATTTTTCACTTTCCCTTTCTCTGTCTCTGTCTGTCTCTCTCTCCTACAAGCTCATGTACTCTATGGCAAAACTCTTTATTGAACATTATTGAAAGAATTAATATAAATTTTTCTAAAATGCTTCCAAAATTTGCACTAGGAAGGAACATTTTCAAACTCATATAATAAGGATAGCAGTCAAACAAAGACAACATAAGAAAAGTGCAGGCCAATCTCTAATGAACATGGGTGTAGAATACTAGCAAATGAAATTCAACAGCACGTTTGAAGAATCGTACACCATGATCAAGTGGAATTTATCCCTGAATGCCAGGATGGTTCAACATTTGCAAATCAAATATATATATATATAAATATAAATATATCTATTTGGTGTCATCTAGAAAACCATATAACGTACCTTAACATCATAAAAGCCACATGTAAGAAGTTCACAGCTAACATTATACCAATGGCAAAAAGTTGACAACTTTTTCTCCAAGATAAAAAACATCAGCAAATTTCTTGAGTGTAAGGAAATCAGAAAATATCTGGTTGATCATAATTCACTTCCCTTCTATGTACTAATTTCCTGGAGGACCTGATAGCTCAATAATATCTTCAAACAATTCATTTTGTATTATTGTCATCTTTTTCTATGTTTTCTATTTTGTCTTATCAAGATACAAGTTAGTCCATCTTATCCAGAAGTGTAGGTCTAAAATAGATGTAAAAAATATTTTGCCAACTGAGGAGCTATATGGAAAAAGATAAAAATTGAATCTCTTCTTCACACCATACACCTGAGTGAATAGTAAATGGCAGAGAAAAACATGGATGAATTCCTTGCTATACAAGGGCAGATAACATTTTTGTCTGACTCAAAATCTAGAAACATTACAGAAACAATCTGATAAATTTATATAAAAATTAAAAACCAAAGATTTTATTTTATGAAATATTATTCAAAAAATAAAAAATAGTAATAAATGATAGACTGAGATAAATATTTGCAGCTTACATCATGGAGTTTTGATATCCCTGATAGTTAAAGCACTCCTCACAACTAAGAAGACAATTATCAAGTACATAATATAACAACTGGCAAAATATATAGAACATAGAAAAAGAAATTAGGTTGGCATGAGATATACACATGTTATGACTGTACATGTAATGCTCACTCATTAAGAAAATGGAGATCTTAAACTGTATTATGTACATTTTACTAACATTAGCACATCTATTTTTAATTACTTTTTATTTTGCCATAGGGCATGGGTGCTCACCAGAGAAAGAGAGAAAGAGAAAGCAAGCCACCGGGTCCAGGACTCAAGGCATAGCCAACCACATGGGAGTCCAATGCCTTACCCACCATGCCACCTCTAGGTCTCTAGTATATCTATTTTTAAACTAACATATTTCTGTTTTAAAGCATGTTCTGGGATAAATGAGTAATTGTGTTAAGGTCAGTAAGAACAGGAATTTTCTGCTTAAGGAAAAAGAAAAGAAGGCTACGAAGCTAAGTAAAATCTCACAACTTAAAACTGAATTGGATTTATTAATAAAAATTAATGTTTCTCTCTTGTTTTAGAAATAACTGCCTATTCATGTCTACTAGAAAGGCCTGGAAATAGTAGCAACTCAGTAGCAATGGGTACCTCTGGTATCTAGGTTGTTCTAATTCCAATTCTCTACTAAAAGAAAGGTGAGTTTTCTAAGAACAAGTTGAAACCTACTTCACCACAAATTTTATTCTATTTTAACTAGTGAATAAATGGCAATTTTTCTATACAAGAATAATTATAACTAAGAAATGCAGAAGGAATGTTAGAAACTCAACTCTTTTGCAAAGTCTCATGAAAAATCTTTCAAATAATCAGGAATGTACACTAAAATCACTATGAGAAAAGTTGAAATAGTCAATAATTATTCAACATTACTGGCCATGAGAAAATGGGATATGACTCCAAGAGTGAATTTAAAACAAACAGCATCACCTATGAAGTTTAGAAGAAAATAAATTTAATATGAATCCAACCAAGCATTTAATTTAACCCCTCATTCAGTAATATATAGCATGAAGATACAGGCAAAATTAAGCCACAAGAAATGAATGCAGAATATGAGAGATTCCACAGGACACCTGTGCCACTTTTAACAAATCCATGGAATGTGGAGGGGGGGAAGGAGAGGAAGTACAGACTATTTAGAATAATAATTGAGAAGATAAAGCAAGATGGGTGAACATGAGATACCAATCTTCATCCTCTCACAAAGAAGGAAATTATACAACTATAAGTGAATGGAAACAGCCTTGGAAGGGCTCAAAAGTCAAGAATCCACAGCAACACAGTGGAAAGAAACAAGAACAGCAGTATAGAAAGCCAAAAAGCATATGAAGAAATGTTCAACATTCATCATCATAAGGGAGATGCAGATCAAAACCACAATGAGATGCCACCTGACCCCAGTCAGAATGGCAAATAATAAAAAACAAAAATGATAGGTGCTGGCAAGGCTCTGGTGAAAGGGGAGACTCTCCTACACTGTTGGTGGGAATGTAAATTGGTCCAGTCACGTGGATATCAATATGGAGGTTCCTCATAGATCTACAAATAGAACTACCATATGATCCAGCAATTCTAGTCCTGGATATCTACCCAAAGGATAGAGAATGCTCAGCTGGAAAAGTGCTTGCACATCTAGATTTATTGTGGAATTATTCGCAATTGCTAAGACATGGAGCCAACTCAAATGTCCCTGAACAGACGAATGGATTGAAAAAGTGTGGCACATATACTCTATAGAATACTACTCAGTAATTAAAAAAAAAAAAGAAAAAGAAAATAAAATAAAATCCTGGCATTTGATAGGAAGTGGACAAATACAGAAGGAGACCTTACTATGAAATACAGAGGATCATAAGAGACAACTATGTGTAAGCATTAACAAGAAATTAGGTAACTTAGATGAAATCAATAAATTTCTTCTTTCTAATACATAACAGATCAAGACTAAATTATAAAGAAAGAGAAAATTTGAGGTGGCTCTATAAACCAGTGGCTAGAAAATCCTGATTCCATGTGATCAACTACATGATTCAAGTCCTAGACCTGTTGGTTAGAGAAACAAAGCAAGTGCATATGCACGTGTGCCCAAAGATCTCGATAAGATGGAGAAGAGATTACCACATGACCCTTTTGCACAGGGATTAGTTTCTCCTCTCCCTCTAACTCAATTTCTCTCTGACAAATTTATACATCTCTGTCAATTTTTTTTTTTTTTATTTTGGGGCCAGCAGGTAGCATGGTGGTTAAGGTAGACTCCTCCATTGCCAACCATGGTTCAAGTCCCAGACCTGGGAGCTTGAGAATTACTACAGGTACATGTGCATCCATGTCTGAATCCCAAAAGGAGACAAAAGAAGGCATTGCAATATGGCCACCCTCCTAGTGGGTCATTTTTCACTTTCCCTTTCTCTGTCTCTGTCTGTCTCTCTCTCCTACAAGCTCATGTACTCTATGGCAAAACTCTTTATTGAACATTATTGAAAGAATTAATATAAATTTTTCTAAAATGCTTCCAAAATTTGCACTAGGAAGGAACATTTTCAAACTCATATAATAAGGATAGCAGTCAAACAAAGACAACATAAGAAAAGTGCAGGCCAATCTCTAATGAACATGGGTGTAGAATACTAGCAAATGAAATTCAACAGCACGTTTGAAGAATCGTACACCATGATCAAGTGGAATTTATCCCTGAATGCCAGGATGGTTCAACATTTGCAAATCAAATATATATATATATAAATATAAATATATGTATTTGGTGTCATCTAGAAAACCATATACATATGTGTGTGCGTGTGTGTGTGTGTGTGTGTGTATTTATATTTATATACCATAGATATAATGAAACAAAATGAAGGACAAAATTATATAATTATCTCAATAAAAACAGAAAATGTGTTTAACAAAATTCAACAACTTTTCATGATAAAAACTCTTTACAAATTGTATATATTAGGAACGTACCTTAACATCATAAAAGCCACATGTAAGAAGTTCACAGCTAACATTATACCAATGGCAAAAAGTTGACAACTTTTTCTCCAAGATAAAAAACAAGACAGAGTGAAAGAGTAGAGTCTGAGGAAGGACATTTAGAAGAAAAATAGAGAGGCAAAGCACTAATGAGACAAAGAAATGTGGTATTATTTGTTAAAGGTAATTTCATAGCTTTATCAACTGGACTAGGGAGAAATGTTCACATGTTGAAATATTCACTTTGTAAGCTAAACAATGTGATTGAATATATAAAAGAAAATGAAATAAAAACTAAAAATAAATAAGAAAGAAAGAAAAGAAAAAGACAGAGAAGCCCATTCTTACCAGTTCTATTTAACATGGTACGGGAACTTTTAGCCAGAGTAATTAGGTAAAAGAAAGATATAAAATGCATCTAAATTGAATAAGATGAAGTAAAATCATCTGCTTAACAAACGATATGCTCTTTTTATTTTTGGGGGGTGGCGGGGGGAGTATCTAAGGGTTACACCAAAAGCTTAGAAATAATTACTTCAGTAATAAAGTTGCAGGTTGTAAAATCAACAACAGAAAATCACTCAACCACTATACACTGATGAGGTTTCTGAAAAAGAAAATCAGAAAGCAATCTTATTTACCATCTCATTAAAAAGAATAAAATACTTAGAAACAAATTTAACTTAGGTGGCAAAAGATCTGCACACTATAAAGCATAAAACATTGATGGAAAAAGACTGTAGAGTACACAGAAAAATAGAAAGATATCCTATGTTCATGGATCAAATGAAGCAATATTATTAAAATGTTCATATTATCCAAGGTATTCTACAGGTGTAATGGAATGCCAATCAAAACACCTATGATATTTTTCACAGATACATTTTAAAGTTCTAAAATTCATATGAAAACAAACAAGATCCCAAATAAAGTAATCTTGAACAAGAAAAACTAAAAGCATCACACTTATTAATTTCAAATTACATAACAAATATATAGTGTGTGTATATATATATACATATATATATATATTCATACATACATTTAAAATTACATATCAAATAGTATCCTACTAACCTAAAACAAGACACATAGGCCAATGGAACAAAATAGAAATAAACCTATACACATATGGCCAACTTATCGTCAACCAAAGCACCAAGAATACACAATAGGGAAAAGATGGTCTCTTCAATACGTAATGTGAGTTACTTGAAAATCCACATTTGAAAAATGAAATTGGATCTTTAAATTATACCATGCCTAAAAATTAACTCAAAATGGATTAAAAATTTAATTGTAAGATCTAAAACTACGCAACTTCTAGAAGAAAACAAAAGGGAAAGCTCCATGACTTTGGTTTTCTAGATGACACCAAAAGCACAAATAACAAAGCCAAAATAAACAAATAGGTTGGTACCTAACAAAAGTTCTGCTCCAACAATATACACACGGAAGTGGTTAAAATGGTGTGATGTAGTCACCATCAGTATTAAATAATGCCTTTGTCTCATTACATCATTTGAATGAGTTAAAATGTAAGAATTATTTTAATTTTATGATAATGACTAATATAATTATTTTTATGATTCATTTACTTATACTGACTCATTTCTAGCTAATTCAGAGGTAGGACAACTCATAGTTCTGAATAATTCATTTATAGAACATATGAAACAGGTTTACAACTAACTTGTTGGAATGCAGAGCATTATAATTTTTATGTTATATTCTCATTAAATAATTCATCTCTAGTAACTGTGACTATTATCCATGAATTGTTCTCTAATGGAAAACTCCTTTTCTACGTAAGAAAACTCCTTTTCTATCTATAGTCTCTTTAAATCAAGAAAAAAGTGGACAGTTTTCAATGGATAGAATCAGAATTCTGGGACAAATGGAATAGTCTCCAAGGATGGTCAAATGTGATTCTCTGCATATGGCTGCACAGGATGACACTTCATCAAACATCATCTCTCTACTAAGCTGCACAGCATCTCTGGTGCTTCAAACATATTGTTTATCTCATCAAGAGGAGCAGGTTCTAAAGGTAAGAACTGAACACATGCCATTGCAAGGAAACAGAGCAGATGGCCCATCTATGATGGTCTGCCTTGGTTTAATGACAGACTGCTCCAATCCTAAAACAACCCATTGCCAATTCAAAGAGGTGTTGGCTGAAGGATCTGTACTTTACTATGATACAAAATCAGTGCATTCATTTTTTTAGACTTCTGCCCACTATCCAGTTCCATCACTGTCCCCTCCAAAAATGAAGAGGTCCTTCATGATAAATTCTGTGATATATTCTGTTGAAACTAGCTAGTCAGTGTCTGGACTTCACCCAAACCTCTCACTTCAGTTCCAGGATGCATTTTAAGTCTCTTTCTGGCTTAATTGGCAACAAAGAAGTGTGTCCATGCTTGGTAAAAAGAACTTCGAGGACATGGATTAAACATAAGAAAATTGTTTGGACTTCCTCTACCACAAAATGAAATTTATTAACCACTCTTTAAACACATTTTAGGTGTGTCTACATTATTTAAGTTTTAAATGAAATAGAGGTAAAACTATTGTAGTTAACAGACACAGTTTAACATTAAAGGTAAAGGATCCTAAGCTCCAGTGTTGCCTAAGAAAAACATTATGAGTCTGTAGAAGACCATCAAGATCACCAGCCTGTACCAAGTACCAGGAATCTATAAATGGAGAAGAAAATGACACTTCCTGTTTGGAACAGGATTCTACCACCAGGTAAGTCAGATTATGATAGCTAAAAGACAATCTGAATTATCTAGAGTATGTTTTGAACCATCTGGCAAAGTAATGGGCCAAAAACTTGTCACATAAACTTGAAAATAGTAAAACCAGAAGAGAACAATGATTTGGACTAGAGTAAAAAACAATTAAGGCATGCATGCAGAATTGTTTCAGCCCTAGAGGGCAGTAAAAAAAATCTTCACTGAAAGATTTTGACTCTGTGTTGCTCTCAACCTTCTGTGTCTTCTTTCTCAAAGTCAAAGTACCCCAAATTTGTTAGATTATAAACTCTGTAAGCAGAGCCCGTATCTGTCTTGTTCACCATTCTATTTCTAATGCCTTGTATAGTACTTGATATATGCTCAGTACTTTTTCTTGAATAGGAATATCTAGAACATTGTATGAATTTAATAATTATTCTTTCAAAGAATAAATGACAAACTTAGAGCATGTTTTTTTTTCCTTTCTTTGTTCAAAAGAGACAGAAGGACCTCTCAAACTTAAAAGAATGAGTCTAGGATTAATTTACTGTAACCTGGGCATTGAAACCATTTCAATTTATAAATGAGCACATATCTCAGAGGAATCAAGAGATTTTGTGGTTTTTTTTCTTATAAGGGAACTTAAAATATTATGATGCTGCATATTAAAATAGTTTTGACTTAGTATTAAAAATCAGATCTTTGAGCTTCTTTTTCAGTATTCCACACAGGTTTCAAAATGATCTCCCTGCCTCTAGGCTTGCTTAACTGTGCTTCATCTTCCATGTGCCTCTAGCGTAACCTTGCTAAAACTCAGATTTGATCAGGTCATTTGCTCTTCTGTTCCAAAATCCCTTCAGGGTTTATAAGTCATGCCTTCATATAGCAGTAGATACCCTTCACCTTTTATTTTCAGCCCCATCCATACCAGGCATCTCTAACCACAGATGCCATCCATGTACCCGTGTGCCTGCCATGCCACATATTTTACCGATCCTAACATACTTTTGCTCTTTCTTCTTTGTCATATGCACCTGTCTTCATTTTCAGCCTTGCAGTAGTCAACCTCTCTGTCAAGATCTAATTTAAATGTCACCTTTCAAGGGAAGCATTTCTTTATTCATCCAGATAGCATTCATCATACCTTTAGTGTTTCCATATCCCTAAGACAGAGTATAGCAGGTGAGAGTGAAAGTTTAAGAATCAGAAAAATCTCAATTCCAATCCTGGCTTCTCTACTACCCATGATCTTGGGCAAAACACTGAAGGTCTCTGAGCCTCAGAATTTTCATCTATAAAATGGGGTATAATAATATGAACATATCAAGGTTGCTATAAAGATTGACTTTGATTTTATATACAAATGTTTAGCCTAAGGCTTGATTATATAGTGAAAACTCAAAGGTATTTATATTACTTTTATCATCTTATTATTTATCATTTGTTACAATATGATTAATATTACAGATAACTTCATGCCTGCACAATCCACTAGATTTTGACTCATTAAACTCAGATCAATCAAATTCATATTTTCATTCATGGTACCTAGCATAGCGTATGAATCATTGCTAGACCAGTTAGTGCTTGTTGAATCAAGTCAACCACAATTTGATTTATAATTTCCTGGGCTTCACTGATAAAAATGCACCAACATACCATACTTATAAATTCATGTGTATGAACTCATATATCTCAATTTAACAATACAAATAGTTCTGGTGGTAGAGATTGTTCTCTTTGTAGATTTGCACACAACAATCCCCGAGAAAGCAGCAGGATGGTAGAATTCTTTTCTGTCTCCTCTTTACCCAAGAATATGAAATTAACATAACTTCACAAGGTTTACATAAAACAAAGTATTAAGTCACTTCTAACCTATATTTCCAACAACATACCTATTGGAGGCTGAAACTACATTGAAACTCCTGGATGATTCAGTTCACTCAATTCAATTGCTATTTAAGTATCCACTATGCCTAGTTCATTGCAAAAGTAGCATGGAACAAGATACAAAAAGCTTTCTTTCTAGTCCAATTAAACAGTGACATATGCTCTGCTGAAATAACAACTAAACAATGGCATTAAAAGCTTCTAAAACGTCTAAATAGGACAAGTATTTGAGATGTCATTGTATAAGTCTGACCAGATCATATCCATGACTCTAGTCCTCTGGGAATTAAGCTCCATACTGCCACCAGTGTAATTCTTCTGGCTATCTCACTACCCAGCTAAAACTGGGCAGTATATTTTTGGCTTACAGCCTATACTTCAAACTTTTATCACGACACAAAAGTTCTTACAGAAGTGCAACCACACCTATTTTTCCAGCCTTATTTCCCACATGTTATTATAAGCTCAAAGAGTTTAGAGAACACAAAGCAAAATAATTATAAACAAGCCAAAACCTACCTATGTATTGGGTTGTCAGAAAAGTCATGAGGCATTTTCTCATAGAAAATGACAAAAATTCATCCTGACTTTTCCAAAAACCTAATATACAAAAAATTCAGAAAAGCAAAAAAAAAAAAAAAGAAAGAAAATCTTGAGAGATGCCAGAGAGAAAAAAACATGCTTATTCCTTCTTAAGAAATGATAGAAATAATGATTTAAATGTAAAACAAGTAGAAGAAAGTAATCATAAAAATTAGAGCAGAAATCAATGAAACTTAAAACAGGAAAACAATGGAAGGGAGGGGCGGGGAGGAAGTCAATGAAACCAAAAGGTGATTCTTTGAAAAAGTTTGGTAAAATTCATAAGCAAGAAAAAAGAAGACATAAACAAACTATCAAAAAGAGGGCTCATCACTATTGATCCCAAGGATATTATGAGAATAATGAAGGAATACTATGAACAGCTCTATGTCCACAAACTGAATAACTTAGATGAAATGAACCAATTTCTTAAAAGACAGAAACTATTAAAACTCAAATAAGGAAAAAAAGAACTTATAAAGCCCTTGTCTCTTAAAGAAATTTCATCAATAATTTATATATTTCGAAAGTAGAAGGCACAAAGCCCTAGTGGTTTTACTGGTGAAATATGCCAAAATTCAAAAAGTAAATAAACAATATTGGTTCTTCATAATCTTGTTTAAAAATTAAAAGCAGAGAGCCTGCTTCCTAATTTTTTCTTTTTTGGTAAGGCCAACATTGCTCTGATACCAAAACTAGATTATTTTTATAATTGCTTATTTAATTTTATTTATTCATTTTAATTTGACCAGAGAGAGACACAGAAAGAAAGAGAGAGAGTGAGAAAGCAAATCACCAAATCTGGACCTCAGATTGTGGTTGGCCATGAGGGAGTGTCCAGCGCCTTAACCACAATGCCACCTGCTGGTCCCCACCAAAACTAAATTTTTTAAAATGCAAGAAGGAAAACTATTGACCAATGCTTTGCATAAAATAACACAAAGCCCTCAATAAAATAATAGCACATTTAATCTAACAATGTATAACAAGCATTTATGACCAAGTGGAATTCATTCCTCATATACAAGATTGTTTCAATATTCAAAAATCAATGTAATCCATTACATCAACAGGCTAAAAGAAAAGTCATATAATTATATCAATTGACATCAAAAAAGCATTTGACAAAATTCAACATCTATTCATGATTTTAAAAAAATTCTCAGGAAACTAGGAGTAATAGAGAATAGAAGTTAATTGACTTGATAACACAAAAAACCTGTAACAAGCATCATTCTTAAAGGTTAGGGACAGAATGTTTCACACCCCTAAGGTCAGAAGTAAGGCATGAATATCCACTCTCACAACTCATATTCAATATATTATATTCTTTAAGTTTATTAATTTTTCCCATTAGTGATAAAGGGAAGAAAAGACAGAGAAACAACGCCCTGACAAGGTCCTAATGTCACTATGCAACCCAAGCCTCAGTCAGGTTATATCACGGGCACATACATGCCTGATGTATTCAGGGAGGTCTCTGGATACCAACTGTATAGCATCCTCCCCATGGAGTCTGCCTTACAAATCACCATATTTTACCTCTGTGCCATGATCTGGCCTCATAACTTCTACTCAATATGTTAATGGAAGTCCTAGCTTATATAATAAAACAAGAAATAGACATTAAAGAACATATATTAGAAAGGAAGAAATGAAAATGTAATTATTTGACATGATTATCTATGTGGAAAATCCCAAAGAATCTACAAGCAAAAAAAGCCTAATAATCTATGTTGTAATGGATTAAAAGTGGGAGATATCCATATAAACTCATTAGTAGCTCAATATTGATAGAGGGTCATACTTAGAAATATTTTTAAATATGTGTTTGCAGGGACCAGCAGTTAGCATAATGGCTATATCAGTGGACTCCCAAGTAGTTGACCACGGTTCAAATCCCGGACCCAGTGGCTTAAAATTCACACCTGGCGCATGTGCGTGCATGCCCAAGATCCCAAGAGGAGAAAGGAGGAGAAGGGATTACAGCATGGCCATCCCCCCTCGCTTTCTGTCTCTCTGTCTCTCTCTTTCTTTTGGCAAGCGTACGCACCCTATATCAAAACAAACAAACAAAAAAATCCTCTCCAAAAAAAAAAATGCGTTTACACTGACTAGTTTCAATGCATGTATTTTCTTTCTCTGTCAGCTAAAAGCAATAACACTCCAGTAGCAACAAGCACATCATCTAGACCTTCATTTCTAATACCCTTTTCTTTTCACCGGAGAAATTGTTGATTCTAGGACTAGAACAGAAAATAAGCAAGATGAGCCTGGATCATGCAGTAGCACCAGAAAGTAAATAAGAACACAAACAAACAAACAAAAAAAAACAAAGGGATCACAATGAGGAACATGGGAGTCAACTAAACAACTCCCACTGACCAAAACTAGAACAAAATAATAAACAAAACCAATAAAATTATAACCCAAAGTATAAAATAAGTATCCATGGTTTCATATCAGTATTTATCAATGAGCAAATAAATAAGTAAGTGGGGATAATAGACAAATCTCATGCAGAAGAATTCCAAATTATTTATGTAGCTATTTTGGGAGCATAGTACCCCACTTTTTGAGTAGGCTTATGCATATCAACTTTCTTATAAAATGTACAGTAGGAAAAATGGGCAAAGAATATCTTTATTCTAAGATTTTCTTAACATGAGCCTCTTCTATTTCATAAAAGGTAAGACATCACTTCCACAAAGTCATCTCCAGCCTCTCTCTGTAAGTCATCTTGAACCTCTCCAGTGTTTATCATTTCACCTGCTCTTCATGCCATGGCAATTATCTCATAACAATGTAATCCTGTGCTTGCCTTTTCCACAGTGGGCTGAGTTCTCTGTGGCCTCCACTTGTCTTATTATTCTAACACTACTCCAGCAAAATGCTGAACACGATAGAGGCACTCAGTGGATGTTTGTTGCCCAAATGTAAGGTCATTTTATATAGTTTTCTTTTGGAATTTTTAAAGCAGGTTCACATACATTATTTCACATATTTATTTTAGCCATTTTGCATATTAATATGCAATTCTTATTGACTTTGGAAATGAAACTCAGAGAAAGATTTTTTTTTCCAATTGCATAACTTCAAGTGCTTGAAAAGGCATTTCTTTTCATTCTTAAATCTCTACATCTGCTTTCTTTCCTTATGTGTAGAGAGCTGAAGATCTTCACTTCACCTGGGGTAGACCTTGGCCCCACACATACACAGTTCTCTCTCTAATCTTGGCAAATCACTAAATTCAGGTGAACCTCCAAAAAAATCTCATATTTTTGAAAACTTATGATAATATGTACTCCACAGTTTTGTGAGGACTGATAATACAAAACTTATAAAACCAATAATTGATAAATGTGCAATAAATATCAACCAGTTTTCATTAATATTAGTAATAATATAACTATGTTATAATCAACTACACAAAATTCAAAAAGATAAAACAAAACACAATGAATTACTGTAGTCTATCTGCTCTATCTACAGCAACACACAGGCTCTTTTTCTGAGTTGCCCTCTCCCCTAAAATATAAACCCAAGGGCAATGAACCAGACATCTATTTGAAATGGCCATTTGGAATGCACGACCTCTAAGTTCTTTCTCACACTGACTCTTCATATTCTTTATTTTCTTCATAGTCCTCTAAATAGTACAGCATACAGTATTAGAGTTACAATAAAGGTTGGCTGACTGAGGTTTCCAAACTACCAACACAATCACTTTCATGCTGCCAACTTTTATTCAGTTTGTGATTTATGGCCATACGGAGTATTTTACATCCCAGTGTTTCTTATTTTTGAGTCATGATTTGAAAATGATATAAATAACCCATAATCTGATATCAGCATTGAAATAGAGCCATCCAACTTGAGTAATAAATGACCTTCCAGAGGAAAAGGCACTAACCGATCAGGAAGACAACAAACCATAAGCAAGGGAGTGTGAACAACAGTCTTCATAAAGTCAGCTGACACTCAGTTCATTCCACACATTCTGTCCATTCTAGAATAATGTGTGTGATGAGGGCACAATGCATTTGGACTCTCCCTTGGCAAGACAGACTTGCAACAATAGACTAAACTTCAGCCCTGCCAACCCCAAATAGGCATGCCAGTCTGCCTCTTTCCAGATTTGTGGCTTGTCTCCACAAAGTAATAGTGATTCTCTTGTCTGTACCAATTGCAGGCTGCAGATGGGTAGCCTAATGCTGTAATGTCGGACTAAATTCTCCACAGATGAACTGGAAAATTTCCTCACTCATTCAGAAATATGCCAGCCAGCTGTCAGGTCTCCAGGACTCCCTCATTTGCCTGGATCACCAATGAACAGACGGTGTTCACCACAATGATTAGGCTGATTTTTTTTTCTCCCTCATTTCAAACCCTTTCTCTTATCTAATGATTTAACCCATTTTCTTTCTTCAAAGACCCTAGAAAATGATCATTGAAAATTTCTTAGCCAGGAGGAGCTTTCCAAGGAGGCAACTGAGAAAACTACTGAAAATTACTTTGAGATTAGAGATAAAAACAAAGTCTGTCTCTATGAGCTATTCATTGGCCATGACCCCATTCCATGCCAATCATCCTTCCAAGGTGCCCAGTAGAGAACACCCTTTTGTGCCAATAGAGATGGAAAATTGGGAAGCAGATGCCTGCTCACTAGCTATTTGACTGTCACCACCGATAAAGGATACAACATAATTTTATGGACTCTAGAAGTCAAGGCACAATATTTAACTAGAAAAGAAAAACACGTAATAAATGGACTACAAAAAAGTAAGAAAGACGAGAACCAATTTCAGTTGCATTTATAAAATATGAGAACATTGCTCAGCCTCAAAAATGTCTTTTTTTGCCTTTCATATTTAAGTGAAAAAGAGAACTTTGAAAAATCCCTGTCATGTGGGTTTTATTGTTATTTGTAGAGTTTGTTCTTCCTTTAGCATTTGGTCTGAGTACAACTGGTTCGCGCCCATTCACAGCATTTTTCTCTATAGAGTAGGGATTTTGAGAAATCCAGAACTTCTTTTTGACTATGCTTCTCTTTAGACTCTTCCTCTTCATTCATCAGTCTATGTGATTGTCTCACAGATACATACCAAATGAGCATGAGCTTTGGGACCTAGACATAGGTCCAAAAACTTGCAAGGCATTTACATTGTGCAAGACACTTAAAAATGTACTTAAATTTTCATAGCTTCAATTGCCTCACCTTTCAGAGTTATTGTGAGACCTTTATTACACATGCTATCAAGCCCCTATTGAAAACTCCCTAATTCCCATTGAAACTGAATATTGTCTGCCAGGCCTACCAAATCTGTCCCCTGCCTACTTCTTCAATCCCACCCCACTCTACTCTTTTCCTACTAGTTTCTGACCGTCTCAGGGACTGTGACTCACTTACTTTTTCTCTTTCTTTTTCTCTTTCTTTTTAAGAGATTTTTTGCTATAGGGTGCATGCATTCACTGGAGAGACAGAGACAGAAAGCGAGAAATCATGCCCAAGGGGGATGACCACACCCCAATCCCTTCTCCTCCATTCTTCTCTTGGGATTCTAGGCATACACGCATTCGCACCCAGCAGGAGTTCATGTCACTGGGTCCAAGACTCCAACTGCAGTCGACTATATGGCAGTATAGTAACACAACCATTACACCACCCACTGGTCCCCTGTGATTCACTTTCAGTTCCTTAAACAAAGGAAGGGCTTTCGTCTCTTAAGGCTTTCTCATGTTCTGATTTTCCCACCTGAGTCACCTTATTCCTTGCTCTTTTCATGGCTAGTTTCTTCTCTGGGTTTCATTCAAAGCATCACTTCCTGGAGCTGGCAGGTGGTTTGGTGCTTAAGACACCAGACTCCTACATGGCCAACTGCAGCTCCAGTCCCAGATCTGATGACTTGACACTCATGCTGGGTACATGTACATGTGTGCCCAAAATCCTGAGAAGAGAATGGAGAAGGGAATGCAGTGTAGCCAACCCCTTCACCCTCCTAGGGGATGATTTCTCACTTTGTCTCTGTCTGTCTGTCTGTCTATCTCCCTGGTGAGTGCATGTGCCCTATAGCAAAAAAAAAAAAAAAGAAAGAAAAAAAAATTGAAAAATATCACTTTCTCAGAATTGTTCTTGTTGGTTTTAATTATAGCTATTTTTTATAATTTGTATTTATGTTTCTTATTGTAAGGAGAAACTTATAATGAGAATACGGTAGACTATGTCTGCTAGCAAGTTAGCACTCTGTGCTGCCCTTATAGAATCTTCAAAACACTTCTAATACTTGGGCATTGTCTCTCTTTGCTAATATTCTTACATGAGGACAGTGCCCATGTCTGCCCTGTACTATTGTATGTTCACACTGCTTAATATAGTGCATGACACTTAGGAAATACACAGCACATATCAGCTCCTATCTGACTTCATTTTATTATTTAAAGCCAGAGAGTCTACTATTAATTATAAGTCCTGTGAGCCTTTTAGTTCTCCTCTAGACTCTTCACATGGGGAATAAACACAGGCACAGTCTATTTTCTTTTACTTTACTCCATTAATCTCTTCCACTCAAGCTATGGTATGAAAATCTAGAATTACTTCTTCATATGTATTCCTGAGAAACTAGATTTGAAGAATGTATAAAAATAAAGTAAAGCTTAATGGGCAGAATGTGCGATGAAAATGCCTACCTGATTTGCGTTAGTGGCTTACGGTGGTTGAACAATTATATCTACAACCACTTACAGTAAATAAGACCTAAATGGTTTGTGGAGAGCATCTGAGAATCTCTTTTCTAGTTTATGATTTCTCTCTTTTCTCCTTTTTTCCTTCCCCCTACCTCTCCACAGCAGCTCAGATTTCACTTTCTGTATCTTCCAGCAATAGGTATTTTTCCTAAACACCAAACCCAAAATGACTCATTACCTTTTTCCTTAACTGATGTGCTCATTCTGTAAGAAATTTTCAACTAAAAATAAAACAACAAAAAACTCAATAAGCCCCAGTTGTTAAAATGCATACCTGAGGACTTTATTATCCCATATCAAATGCATAACAAACCGTTAAATAAGAACACCAAGTGTTCTAGACTTGTCAAAAATAAAGGAGTGCAGACATCCACAGACTACTTATAAAGCTTTTGATTCAACTACTAAGAGCTTCCTATGTTCAAATTCGCCCTCATTCTAAAACTCTGAGCCTTGACTATTAAATAATAAAGCTATACTCATTTGATCATTTTATTAAAATAGTAAGTATTGGCTTTCACAGTCATAATTAGGGCTTTCTACCCCTCCAAAAAATATTATTCTTCCATTTAGTCCCAAGAAAAATTAAGTAACCTAAAGTTTAGGAAATTGTATAATTATCAATTAAAGAAATGCAATCCAGAGAAGGATAATAATCTTATAATGGCAAAAAGCTAATTATCTAAACACTTGCAGAATTTTAAGATGTCAGAACAATAGATCAAAATTATTGAAATGAAATTGAGCCTTGAAATGTTTTACCTCTCTCAGAAGCACACACACAAAAAAAGGTTTTAATAAGTTTTAACATATTATTCCTTTAAAAATTAACAGCACAGGGCCAACCCATAGCATGGAAGTTAAGGAGAATGAATCCCACATAGCCAACTGTGTAGTTGAACCCTAGACCCTATGGCTTGGGAAACATACTTGGTATGTGTGCAAGCATCCCCAAAATCCCAAAAAAAGGGAGAAATTGATGAGAGAATTGCAGTATAACCATTTTCCATGGGGTGGGGGGGGGGATGTTTCTCACTTCCCCTCTCTCTCAACAGTGAGTGCACAAGCCCTCCAACAAAAAACAAACAAACAAATAAACCACGTGTAAAATGGCCAAGCAACAACATTCTCAGCTAAACATGAAAGCATCTGACAGGTATGCTATGGGGAAAAATTTAGATCCTGCTGATATAAAAAAAATATGAGTATTCACTGCTGGTCACAGCAATGGTAAATATGGTTCTTTGAAATACATGTATTATTAAAACTACAAAGAATTAGACAATATTGCAAAACTAACTTATTGTTTGCTTATATAGTAAACTTATATTTTCCTATTGGCCCTTTCTGTGCTCTCTCTATATATCACTTCCATATGGCAAGCAACACTACTCTTCTGTTCAAAGAAGCTGGATTTTAATCATGACAATGTGGTATTGAGCAAGGCACTCATTAACTCACAAGGTTCATGGATTAAGTAAAGTGAGGATGGCAAAGTTCTTGGCATAAATCCTTGTACATATAAGTATCCAATAATTGCTAGATTTATGTTATCAATTCCATCCTTCATTTTTTAAAAAGAATTATTTTATTGAACTTTATTTATTTATTCATTTGTTCATTCATTCATTTATTCATTTTACTTAGACCAGAGAGGAAAAGAGTGAGAGAGAGTGAGACAGAGAGGGAAAGTGAGAAAGCAAGCCGCTGGGTCTGGGACTCGAACCACAGTCAGCCACGTGGAAGTCCAGTGCTCTTAACAACCACATCACCTGCAGAAAATACACATTTCTTATCTTAGGACTTTAAGTGTGCTTTCTTGGCCAATCCTCATGGCACTCTGTTGTATAGATCTCAAATTTCATTACATCAACTGCAAAACATTTTAAAGAAGTAGTTCTCAAAACTGAAAAATATATAGTCACAATCTTAAAAAAGAAAAAAATATATATTATGGATGACCTAAAATATGACTATGTCACCTGACACTGAATTCTAAAAGATCTTGTATGAAAGTAAAACATTGCCTGTTCTGGCAATCACTCGCAACAATGCAATTGCAAATTTGACCACAGATTAGTTGGAGGTTTTAAACACTGTCCATCCAAGTAAGCCAGAATATATTTGTGCTAATTTAAGTAATTTTTGAAAATTAAAGAAGCTTTGTAGTCTTCAGTTTTTGGATTCCCTAACAAAATGTCATGTTTAGATACCAGTTCAAGAAAAAAGTTACACAGGAAGAAGACTTTTTGAGTGTGTTTCTAGAGAGTAGATTCATCTGCAGAGGCTGGAGGTAAAACTGAACTGCATCACATTTTATAGTAAGTGTCTTTATCACTATTCAAAATGCATTTTAATCTAGTAAAAATCAATGCTTTGAAGAAAATAGGGTAAAAGTAATTATGAAAAGAAATCTCACTCCTACATTTTCTTCCTATTTTTGCTTCTGTTTTTCATGTTTTTCCAATCATTCTTTGGGAAGCTTATAATAATCAGTCCAGAGTCATAATCAAATCTATAGAGCTAAATCAGGTAATATAAAAAAATTATCTGACTGTGTGTAAAGAAAAAGGGGATGGCAGGAACTATGGAGAACTAAAGAACTCATGCTCATTATAATAAGGCTATAACCTCAGTCCATTTTCAAGTGATCATGATGATTTAAAGACATGAACTCAGTGTCACAGATTTTCCAGTTATTCAATTATCAAGAACTCTACAATTTTATATAAAATCTGATTTTTCATGATACACTGTCTCAGTTAAAATCAAAACAAAATAAAACCATTAGGCAAGCTAAACAAAACATATCTGTGAGCTAATTTCCCCCCAGATCCTAATTTGTGACAATTAACACACAGGAATAATTGAAAAGTTTGGCGAAAAGAGACATAATGCAAGTTGAAAGGGATCTATGGGCAGCTTAACTCAACTCTTCTTTCTCTACATGTTATCACTACTGAAGATACTTAGCCAAGTTTACTCTTTATAGAAATAGTTATAATAGTGGTGATTCAATTTATCATAATTATATAAAGAAGTTCATAAAGATTATCTTATTTCATAGGCAGGTAGGATACTTACCAACTTCCACTTCTGAGTTGCTGAAAAATCTAAAAGTCTTAGAAGCTTAGTAGCCTCACGAAAGTTTTTTTAAAACAAAAACAAACAAACAACAACAACACAGTTGCTTGGTTGAGAATAAGTGCCAAAAGTAAGAGTCCCAGCCTGAGACTCTTTTGATGGTAGCATTTGATTTAACCCAGTCACCAAATATCCCATATACTCTCCACTAAGACATAACAGTGACTTTATTTTATACCAGCTGTTATGCAGAGTGTCCTCTCTGACAACACACTGCCAACACTAACATTAATATAATTACTGACAATGACTTCTTTAGGATTTATACTTTCAGTTCATTTCTCTTAGATTATATAGAAGAGTATTTCAGAAAGTTCATGGAAAATGATACAGATGTATTAGTTTCTTTTGGTGCAAAAAAAATTTGAAATCCACGCATCATTTCTCAAATACATATTTTCCATGAACTCTTCTGAGACCTCTCACATTTATTCCCAATGGCTGACTAGACATCTCAACCTACACATACAACAGGATTTTCAAACTCTATAGTCCAATATTAAGTTTCTTGGTTTTATCACCTCACTGTCTCCCAAATGCTTTGTCTTCTTTTTTTCCCCATTGTCACCATTTTAGTTTAAGTTTTCTTCATTTTCAATAGCCTCAGTGGAAAGACTTGCTTAAATCAGCTCCCCACCACCTCTAAAGATTTACCAGAAGTCAAATTGAAGTCTTTCATTCTTCTATTTAAAATCTCCCAACACTTAACTATCGACCTCCAGTAAAGTCCAAGCTGCGACTACTATCTAGATCACTCATGGTTTATTCTCAGTTTATTGCCAAGACTCATCACTTCCCAGCACTGCCTCTTAATCCTCTATGCCTTGGTTAATCTGAACTACCAGTATAACTGGCCACATAGATTACATCATCTAAATACCCTAACAATGAGGCTTATCTACTGAATTAGTAAAACAGAATGTGTGTGTGTGTTCATGTGTGGGGGGGATGAAGGGGAGAGAGAGATGTATACTCAGATACGAAGTTTTACACTGACAGTATCTTCTTTAGAATATTTGTTCTCCAAATGTGACATATTCTCCTGACTCTCTGCTATTTATAACATTGCTTCCTCTTCTAAGTACACACTTCTCTTTTTTGATGGTCTATTTGTTCAGGTTTGACTCAAATATCAAGTCAAACAAACGCACCCCATATCCCACCTTTGTGGAGGCAAGCAAGCAAAAAGCTGGGTGGGCCATGGAACCATTATATGACCACACATATTGGGAGATTAGAGTTTGAATGCCCCATCACAACAACATGAACATGCATGATCTTAACAATGGTATTTAGTTGTTCATTTTGACCAGGGGTTATTTACTCTAAATTGGTTAAGGCTTAAAATTAATTACAGCCTTCTTATAGCTGAGTAGCTCAGTGATCACTGCCTGGAATGACCTTTATGCCTTGAAGTCTATCAACACACATAAATCAGCCATAAAGTCACTAATTGGCATGTTCTGCAGACCTCTCTAGAGAAAAGCCAAGAACCAAGCACTCGCTAGCTTCCATAGCATGCTTTCCCTAGAGATCCAAGCTGTCATTAGAGACCATCGAGGCTCCTTGCTTTGGATATGTCAGGACTTCAACACAAACACAACACTACTAAATCCAATGTCATCTTTTTGATACCTACGAGAAAGCAAAAATAAAATGGGCAATTAAAAATCTATGGAGGTCGATTGATTTCCTCTACTAGCAATTATGCCTTGTAATTGTTTGCTGAAAGAAAAATTGGCATTTTACGAAGCCAATGATTGGCTGGGATTTTGTGCTTACTAAATCTCTGTGGATTTAGAGTTTGAGTTTGGATAAAAACCAAGAGTTGAGTAGCATTTGTGAATCCTCTCCAAAGTCTTTCATCTAGAAGCTGGCTGGTGAGCTCACAAGGTTTCTGACATTTCTCCCATTCCAACCAGGCTGGAACCCCACTGTAATAAAAATTCACAATGTTCCAGAACCTAGACTTTGGTTCTCATTAAAAACCCAACAGACAAAAAAAGGTCCAGGAGGCCCGCTAGCCAAACCTTTTCACACGGCAGGGAAGGTTTGTATTCAGTTTTATTTTTAAGTTAGCAGACTAGGTCGAGACTCATTTTGAAGGTTGATGAAAGACTGAGAGTCTGTGTTTCATCTTCTGATTAATCTGAAATTAAACAATTCAGAGATTTTGATCACTTAGTCTTTTTTTTTTAAACACATGTGACAGATAATAAATAGCCATCTCTAGCACACATAGCAGGACATATTGTATTTGCCTGCAGGTTTTTTTGGGGCCATTCTTTGCCTTATTTTAAGATCAGATAGTAAATCACAATTTCCTTTTAAAGGACTGTTACAATTTTCACCTCTTATTGAAAGCAAAGTGTGTATTTTTTTTTTTCTACTACTTGGACATCACTTACCTGCTGCTCATATTCTCAGTAATAATCTATCTTACTTTAAAAAAAATGTTTGATGAAATGGCTATGTGATTTATGTAAGGCTTGTACTACATGAAAGGGGAAAGGAATTAGGCATATATTGCAAGGCTCATTAGTCTCATTCGAGTTAAGCATAAATCTTTGGAGAATAACAAAGTATTTTGCATTTTCCAAGCTTTTTATTTTTCCTAGATCAAGACTGGGAAATTAAGATTTTTAAAATAATAATCAACACTTTAGGAAATGAACAGGAACTCCGATATGCCAAGCAGGAGCATGGCTATTTCAGGAAGATAAATGTTCCTCTACATAAAGTGTCTATGATCATCCTGTCTTTAATAGCAATTCCCCCCTTTTGAGACTATCTCAGTCCTATTCCACTCAGGTCTCTCATGCCCCTCCACCCCAAAGAAAACTAAGAACATCTTTGCTCAGGTCCCCATAGGATTTTTTCTATCCCTTCTTTATCATTGACCACAATGTGTTGTGATTATTTGCTCCTGTGGATGTCTTCCTTAAATCCTGGTCTCCCCAAGGAGGAAGACTTAATTGTTGTCTTTTCATTCCCACCATACAGCAGAGCACCTGGCATACTTCTTTTGTATCTGTATTTGCTTATTTACACCCTGTCTCTTTGAAAAGGAATATTCTAAGGTGCTTTATACAACAGAGGTATTTATAAGTTGAAAGGATGAAAGATAAAACCATAAATGAAATAGGGCAGAGGAACAATAAGAGGTGATTGGTTCACACCCAGCACAGTGGCTGGAGTATATCAGTTGGGGTCTCAGCATAAATCTGAGGCATGCAAGGATTTAATTCATTGAGTTTAATGAAGGGACTATTTCTAAAAATGATAGAAAGGTTTAAGAAATGAAAAAAAGTAGGTAGTGGAGTACTTCTGGGAAAATAACAGAATAATAATAATAATAAAATTCCTCTGAGAGTTTTTACTGCTCTTGGCCTGAAGGTCAAGATGTTAGTGATATCCGGAGGAAGAACTCTATGGAGAGGGTCACCTGATAGCCACAGTGGATCTATTAAGGGAAGAATCTGACCTACAATGCCCTTAACCTCCAGAGAGCTCAGAGTAGAAGTACTTAGTCTCACTTCTTACCTTTGGCTCTCTCTGTTTTCTCATGAATCAAACCTCATGGAAGCCAAAGGTAGTGATGTCCCTGGATTCAGTGTATATGAGTCAGCCCCTAGAGCACAGAGCAGGGAGTAGAAAAGTGGGGTAAGGAGAAGACATCCAGTGATACAGTATAAGCGTATAGATTCAGTCCTGGACATATCAGTGACCAGCCAGAACAAAACAAGAAAGACAATTAGCTTTAAAAAATCAGTGAATTTATCATAAACAGCATATTTGTGGCTTATGAAAAAGCACAGAGGCTCGAGATTAACAAAAAAAAAAAAATCTCTCATGGGAGCCTCTAAGAGTGACTCTCATAGAGTTCCCACCTGTAGTATGTCTTAAGGCACACTGAGGGCCCAGAATACAGAGTAACAGAAATAATTCTACAAAGTACAGTGATGGATATAAACCTACTATGCTCTGATGAGCTACTAATAAATTTTAGCAAAATTTCAGAGACTAGCAGATGGTTACATGGCTGGACTCTCACATAGTTGACCATGGTTCAAATCCCAGACCCAGTGGCTTTAACTCACACCAGGCACTTCTGCATGGGTGCCCAAAATCCCAAGAGTAGAATTAGGAGAGAGAGAATTTCAGTTTGGCCATCCTCCCTGGGGGGGTAATTTCTCTCTTTCTGCCTCTCCTGCGAGTGTACACGCCCTATAGCAAAAATCTCTTGAAAAAAAAAAGAAAGAAAGAAAAGAAAACTTGGAGGAAATGTCAAACTGAATATCTTTTATCTAATTCTCCTTGAATATCAGTCATCATCTTTTTAACAAAGATTTGGATAACAGTTGAGCAAAAGACAATTAATATTCTCTAGCAAAAACAAGGATTACATATGAATAATAAAGCCTTCTGCTTCATTTACCAAATGAATGGAAGATAGGGCTAGTTTCTTTTGTGAAATTTAAGGTGCCTAACCCTGATATGCATCTGAATAGATACTCAACCCAAGCAAGCCTACACTCACTTATAAGGAATATTCAATAAACTTTTATTTGAAAAAGCAGAAATTGAAATGCAGTCAATGGGGCATATACTAGATTGGTTCTTTCTTTGGCTGTGCTACTAAGACCCGAAGAAAGCGTTTTCTTCACAATACATATACTGATAGAAACTAGTCTTATTTAATTCTTTATTTCAATAGAAAGTTCATGTCTCCTAGTATTCTAGTCATCATCACTCACAGTTTTAAATTGCTCACTAAGAACTAGATAGTCTATTAAGTGCTTTACATGCATTAACTTATTTAAATCTCATATACATATCATTATCTTCATTTTACAGGTGAGGAGACTAGGAACAGAGTACTTAAGCAACTTGTTCAAAGTCATCAAGCATGCAAGAGAATTTAATCTCTGATAATATGGTTTCAGCAACCTACCTCTTAACTGCCACATAATTCCACTACTCTATAGTCTAACGTTAGACAAGAAAAATGACTTGGAAAGCTTTTCTGTGCAATAAGAGACTTGACAGAACTAAAAACTGCTGCCTGAGTAATAATTTTAGCACAACACTTCCTAAACTGGGATTTCTTAAAACATTTTGTCCTATGAGGTAGACTGGGAAAAGAATGATTCAGTCCAAGGACAGTAAAGTTGGAAAATACTGCATACTAGTATTTCACTTTATGAGAATCACAATAAACTTTATCATACTACATCATGGCCTCTGAGAAGCCTGTAATAATTATTGATTAATTAATTATTTAATGATTATTAAAGAAGCCCTTTTTTTTTTTTCTTTTTGGAGAAGTTTTCACTATGGGGCACGTGCACTTACCAGCAAGAGAGAGACAGAAAGATAGAAAGCAAAAAATCACCCCCCAGGGAGGATGGCCACACTGCAATCCTTTCTCTTCCATTCTTTTATCGGGATCTTGGACATGCACGTACACATGCCTGGTGTGAGTTTAAGCCACCAGGTCCGGGACTCGAACCATGGTCGCCTCTATGGAAGTTCAATGACATAGCCATTATGCTAACTACTGGTCCCAAGAAGCCCTTTTTTGTTTCCTCACTATCCAGATTATTCTATATTTGCTTTATCAACAAATTCATTTATTGCTTTTTTTTTGGCTAGGTTAGCAGTGACCTGTGGCTCGCTAAATCCAAAGGACTTCTTAGCAGCTCTAGACACAGCAGACCTTGTTCTTTTGAAACACATTCTTCATATGGTTTCTACAATATAATTCTCTTGGTGTCCTTCCTTCCGTATGTTTCTCATTACTCCTTTACCAACTGGTTGACAACTTGCAAATCAACAACTTTTGGACTCCTCTGACTTGGCCAGTTTCCTTCCTATTCTTAATCAAG
>NW_006159555.1:719120-736438 GCF_000334495.1 Tupaia belangeri chinensis
TTTCCCTAGATAATTGCACCCATATTCATAGCTCCAAAATCCATGCATTGCAGATGAGACCTACATTTAGGTCGATATCGAAGACTTCATCTCTAAGCTCCAGAACAATTTTCCCAACCTCCTATTTTAAATCTTATCCATGATGTCACAAAATTCTCTCAAGCACACTATGTCCAAGATGAAACTCATTATTTTCCTTCCAAACTTTGTCCTCTTCCTGTAGCGTGTTCTCCAGAAATAATAGTAATAACTCTTGTTGTTTACAAATACCTAGACATCATCATCTGTTACTCCTCTCCCTTACCGCCCATATACAATTATCAACTCCAGTTGACTCTATAGCTATCTCTCAATTATATCTGTTTTTTGTTTTGTTTTGTTTTGTTTTTGTATCTTGTCAAATACAAATATAATCCATGTATCCATAATCTTTTTTCTTAGACTTTGGCACACACATATAAACTGGTTATTTTCTATTTTGTATCAGTCACCCTCATTCAATCCATTTTTTACCTTACAGATGCATCAGACATGCCCCAGATGAGTAATCTTTCTTAAATGCCAATATAATCATGTCCTCCTTCTACTTAAAACATAGCAATGGTTTCTCATTTGTCTTATGATAGATAAACCTTCTCGGGACAGCTTTCAGTGCTCCGCTGTCTTTCCAGCTTCATCTACCCTTCCCTTTTTGCTCCAAGTGCCTGCTTGAAAGATCTGGACTTTTTGTAATCCATCACATCTGCTGAATTCACACATGATTTGGTCTGCCTATCAATAGAAATGTGTTTCTCTCTCCTCTTCTACTTAAAAACTATTCATTCTTCAGATTTCAGCCAAAACTATCACTTTTTCAGAAGTCCACTTTAATTCCCAGATGATGCCTAAATGCCCTTCTTTTAGACTCTCATGAAAATACACTTATCCTTCATAGCATTTGTCTTATTTGTAATTTTACATTGTTCTGGATGTCTATCAGTTCAATATATATCTTCCCCACTGGACTGTAAGTTACTTGAGTGTGAACAATGTACTTTTTGTTCACCACTGTACCTCTAGTGCCTAGCACAGTGACTTCAACAATGAAAATGTCCCTGGAACCAGATCTATTTTACCAGCATTGTGCTAGGTACAATAAGACATTAAAAAGAACTCATGGCATATTCAGTCTAGCTTAAGAAAAAGGCCATCAATAAGCAAGTGCAATGAAACCTGTGGTAGGGGACAAAAAGGGAGGGTTTCAAGGAAAATCTAGATGTGTAGGGTTAAGAAAGGCTTCCTAGAAACAAAAGAGCTAAACAATAATGATCACTGTGAAAGCACTTAATGCATATCAATCGCACTCATCTTCACCTGTGTGGGAGGGAAATAAGGAAACAGGAACTAGAAAGGTATGTGACTTGCCAAGGTCACTCAGCTAATTAGAATAGGAACTCCATTCAAACCTAGGTAGACTGGATCCCTCTTGGGTGTTTTTACTCCACACTGCATTGAATCTTTTCCAGTTGCCTAGGCAAATGAGTCAAGAAATAGGCAGTATTTTATAAAGGATGGCGGAAGGAGTGTGGATAGAGAAAAAGTAAAGACCCCCAGGGGTAAAAAGGTACTTGAAATTTCTGAGAAACTAAATGATTAAAGGCATTTAAAGTATCTGTATAGAAAAAAAAAAAAAAAACAAAATAATGGGGAGATTGGATTGGAGCAAGACAAATCAGTAACGGGTACCATTTTATACACGCTACCTATTAAAATCTTTTGGGATATGTTTCTTAAAAAACCATAGGTGAATACTGTTCTAAGCAAACTAAAGACTATTGTTGCAGGTTCGATCCCTATGTGGGTCATCACTCCTTTTCAGGACAACAAAAGACTACATCAAATAAAATATTTTGCAATATATGTATGTTCTCTAGTCACAAACACAGCTTAAGAAAGGAATGTGACTTGTCCAAAACAAACCTATTTTCAGAAGGTTCACACAACTTCAATGTTTCAGAACTTAAAAGAGGTTGTATCAAGTCTATGTGTAACAATGAAGAAAAAAATAGAAGGATGATTCTAGAAACCACTCCCCTAAAAAATATTCAAAGAGGAAATACTTAAAAAATAGTGAACTGGTTCCTTTCATCCTCACATCTTTGAAGGGCTGTGCAGGAAAAGAGGGTGGCAATGCTAGATCAGGCATTTTTGCACATATTATCCACAGGGAAATCTAAATCTATAACCATCATCATAAAATGAAACGAGAAGAAAATCAGAAAGGAATGAATGAAGGGCAAGTGATAGCCAAGGGGCTCACAATAATCAATTATTAAAGTGCCTTAAAAGAGCAAAGAAAATGCTTATCAGATCAGCCAAGCACCTTTTAATAAATAATATGATTTGGATTTAATTAATGGCCTAATTATAGTTTTACCCAATAGGCTTAAATGCTCCAAAGGAACAGTTTGAGTCTCTTTGGTAGATAATCTGTGTTTTAAAAAATGTTCTAATTACATATTTGCTTGAGTAAATAATGTGCATTTTACAAAACTGCCTAATGATATATTTATGTGACTATATTTACCCAAATGGCCTCTCATTCTGTACTAATGGAGTTGGGATTACTGTTCCTGGGAGATAGGGGGAAATGGGATGGCTCCACTGTTCACCCTCACACCCCTGTTATTCTCACACTCTTCTTGCTCTCTCTCACCCCAAAATACACACACTGAAAGCATATGACCCACTTATTCATCATCAATTTAAACAGAACAAAAACTCTTCCCCAGTCTTTTGTGTAAACACATTTTGCAGCAAGGATACAGACTTGAAAAATGAGTATTAATACTATATAATGCTCCATTAAAAGTAGATAATGAGACTGTGACCGACCAAGGCAGGACATTCAAGGTTTAAGCAGCTGCATAATTTATTCTGTTCTTTATCTTGTATCTTACATGCTTTAGAATCTATGTATTGGAACCAGGTTGCTATGCCTTAGGCCACATAATGGACTGTATTAAGTAACAGAGAAGTCATAGAAGAACTGAGTTTGAACCTCCCAGTTTTTTGGTGCCATATGTACATTCATGACTTTCAAGTAATTGTCATGTTTGTTAAAGACATAAATCTACCAAAAAAAAAAAAGAATGTGCATCTATTTATAAAATTGCATGAAGGCACTAAACCATTTCATAGTTTTCCCTAAAATCTGATTCAGCAGACATGTACTGTTTAAAATTAGGGGCTCCTTCATTCACAAAGTAACTACAAGATTTCTTTTTAATGCATTGAAATATGGCAGTTCCTCAAAAAATTAAAAATAGAATTACCATATGATCTAGCAATTCCACTTATGGATATATATGCAAAAGAATTTGAAGCAAGATCTTGAAGAGATATTTACACACCCATATTCATAAGCACTTGATTATTCACAATAGCCAAGTAGGAGCAACTCAAGTGTCTATTGACAGATGAATAGATCAATAAAATGTGGTTTAGCACACAATTGAATATTACTCAGCCTTTCCTTCAGAAAGAAATCTGACACATACGGCAACATGAGTGAACCTTAAGAACACTGTACTGTGCCAAATAAGCCAGTCACAAAAGATAAGTGTAAAAGATAAGATTCCATTTATAGGAGGTATTTAGAGTAGACAAACTCATAGAAACAGAAAGCGAAGTGGTGGTTGCTAGGGACTGTGGGAATGAGGAAATGGGGAGCTTTTCTCAAATGGATATAGAGGTTCAGTTTTGCAGGATAAAATAGTTCTGGGGAAATGGATGTGTGGGGACACATTTAGAGAGAGAACCTGAGGTATGAGGACATGCTCTGAGCAAACACTACCTGTCCTTTTGAGCTTTGGCAGAACCTTGTAACTTGTGCTTTCCTTGACCTTTGCTGCAGACAGAGTAAGGGTGGAAATTGCTAGGGGAGTACCAACAGACACAACTGATGGACTTCCAGAAACATCTTGACCCCAATTAGCCAAGTCCAGTCCCTGCTCTGCATCTGAAAGGTCCTTTAGCCTTCTCTGGGTGTGGTGGCGCACTCCTTATAGAGAAGTTCTTTAGCTTCTTCCCCACACCTACAACTAGATTTCTCTGCATTAGAAGAGAAGGTAATGGGACTTTTTCTTGATGGGATTATCACCAAGGGATACACCTGGCCCAGTATGACTACGCCCTTATAGATTTGTTAACTGTTTCTTATTATCTGAAACCTGGCAAGGAATCTATGAAGTGTCATGAAACATACATGTATAATGTCTCCTTGTACTATAAATAAAGAGGTCCAATTTGTCTTGGTGGCTCAAGCAGCAGCTCAAGTAAGGCACAAGTTGCTTGGACTACCCAGGCTCAGGCTGCCTGTGTCCACTTCTACTCTATCTCTTTGTCTCATTCTTTGCATATAACTGGTCATCTCGAGATGGAGTGCTTTCTCTTTCTCGTCCTCTTTCTCTTCCTCACCAGCAGCCCTCTGATCATGAATCAGTTAGACCCAAGCCCCGGGGCAGATGCCAACATGGTTGCACAACTACGTGAATAACATTAAAATGATTGAACTGTACATTTGGAAATGATTAAGGTTGCAATTTATACCATTCAGCTTTTACTATAATAAAAAATTCATTGAGATTCTTTAAAATACTCTGTGTAGTCTGTCTCGCTCTGTCTCTCTGGTTGTTGTGCACACACACCATAGCAAAAAAAAAAAAAAAACCCTATCAAAAAAAAAAAGAGTTAATCAATTCAACAGAAAAAGTTTATTGAGAATTTACTCTGTGGCTAATATTGCACTCTACTATGCCTGCTAAGAGAATACAGAAGGGTCTTCAAAGCATTTAAAGAAAATGCATATTATGAAAATATTATGCATGGATTTAAAATTTTTTGCAACAAAATAAACTTCTACTTTAATTCCATTTCTCCAGGAAATTTTTTTCTTATATTTTACATTCAATCACTCTACATCTTTATATACAAAATGGACTTTACCATCATGAATACATTGTATATTAGTCTAGTCAAAGATATCATATACATTATCACCAGATAATTTTCCATGTTTGTGTTCATTAAATAATTTTGCTTCTTCCTCTTTTCCTCCTTCACTCCTTTTCCCCCATAGTCCATCCACCTTCCACGCTATCTCTGCTATCTATAGTTGCTCCCCATGCCTTCATACCTTCCAATCTTTCGGTTTCTGTCATAGAGTGCAGACATTAGGTATACATTAAATGGGGACATACAATGTTTCTCTTTTACAGTCTGACTTGTTCACTTAGCATTATATCTTCCATATTGGTCCACTTTTGATGTCTCCAGGATCTTTTCAAAGTCCTCTTATATTACCTCCCCATCTTACAAATGAGAAAACTGAAATTTAAAAAATCTAAGTTATGAGCTCATATTCACTCTCATTTTTTTAAAGAATTATTTTATTCAACTTTATTTATTTACTTCAATTTGACCAGAGAGGGACAAAGAGAGAGAGATAGAGAGACGGAAAGTGAGAAAGCAAGCTGCCAGGTCTGGGACTCGAACCAAAGTTGGAACGTGGGAATCCAGCACCTTTAATCACCATGCCACCTGCTGGCCCTATATTCATTCTCGTAATGATGTTAACAGCCAGGATCAAGATTCAAAACCAGGCCTATCCAACATTTGAGTCAGTATAGTGATTAGTCTTTCCATTATGCAATATGACTTCCCACTTGAAAGAGGCAATAATTATAGCCGCCTGGTTGAAAAGGCCTTCATAGAGCAGAAAAGATAGAAAAGGCTTGACTATCTAACTCTCACACAATGGACAGAGGGATCTATTTCATAATTATACAGCAAGATCTTCCCAGGGTATCAAGCCCTGAGGGGATATGATTTATTTTGATCGTCCCAGCTTTTTTGTTCAGAATGCCTGTGCCTTAGATGGGATGTGAAGGGAATCAATGCAGACATATATAGCGCTGTGACCAAGCTAACCCCAAGGGAATGTGGATCACAATTTTTAGTCACCAATAATGGCAGAAGTTAATGTCCCACTCATGTATGGTTATTTTTTTGTTTTGTTTTATTTTGTTTTTGAGAGGTTTTTGCTATAGGGCACGTGCGCTCGCCAGACAGAGACATAGAGACCGAAAGCGAGAAATCCCCGCCCAGGGGGTATGGTCACGCCGCAATCCCTTCTCCTCCATTCTCCTCTCAGGATCATGGGCACGCATGCACACATGCCTGGCGTGAGTTCTAAGCGACCGGGTCCGCAACGTGAACCGTGGTCGACTACGTGGGAGTCCAGCGACATAGCCATTACGTTAACTGCTGGTTCCCCCAACTCATGTATGTGTTGAAAACAAAACAAACCTAGGGAAAATCCACAAAAGCCTGAGGCGAACACTAGGCCTGAGCTATTGGTCAGATACAATTCAGGTGCTGCTATTCATGTGAAGTGAGATTCCACTGCTGTGTGGCATGGTCTGGGGAAGGAACACAGCATTACATCTCCAGATACTACATGGTGAGGAAATTTACCAAAATAAGTACAGAAAAAGGATAAAAATAAATCAGTCACAGAGAAAAAAAATCAAAATACAAATAAAAGAATAAAGCAAAGTAATGAATTAGCATTCCAACCCATGCATTTGATAATAGCCTACAAATATCAAGCTTCCTAGAGGCCTAGGCAAGTCAGAAAACATGGCATGTTACACAAATCAAAAATCAAACAATTAGGAAGATGGATTTTACTGGTTTTCATTTCAAAATTAATTTCACCTGTGCTTTATGTAAAACGGGTGCTTTGTGTACACAATAGTTTCAATGACATTTCCATGGGACCATAGAAAGTCCCATAGTGAGTTTTACATGATTGTGAAATGCCATTTAAATCGAAGGAAGAGTCCCATGCTTTTAACAATGGAATACATAACAAACATAACATTAACTCTGCTCATCACAGTGGCATCCCTCTCGGATGATTCTGAAGGCATTCCAAATAATTGCAGGGACACAGGGACTCAGGGCCCTAATTATGGGCACTAATTGTATTTTACTATAATTGGGCAAAATTGCTACATGAGAGTTCAAGTTGATCAAGTGCCAGATTAACTCATTTTCACCTTAATAAATGTGTAATTATTAAAATGCTGAATCCCACGGATGATGCCCTTCTAAATTACTTCTTACTCTCGATCCATCCTCACAGAGCTCAGATGATCCCATTGCTCAGACCAAAAGACTTTGTGATTCTGAACCATGGAGTAAAGATATTTATAACACAGATGCCCAAAGCACTAAAATTCGTTCATTTCTCTGTTCTAATCCAATAGCATCTGAGGTGTCTTGCCTGCAGGAGTGCAGCGGCAGCACCATCTGTTTACTCTGGCCTCGTTTGCCTGGATCAAGTAGGAAATTGAAGGCACTAAGCTGAATTTTTCAGAAACTTTTCAGTAATTGAAAAGAGAGGGTGATAAAGAAAGAGGGGGAAAACTGTTTGGCAACTTAATTATACTGGTCACTCCGTGGGCTGCATAATAAAGTGAAGGCATGTTTTTGAAATAGGAGCAAGCGAGGAGCACACCATAACTCCAAGCACTTTGTAGAGGAGCCCATCCACTCCAGCAGTCATTTATAATTAGTATGTGAAACGCAGCCCCGTAGTCATTTATTATTGAAATTGCCTTAAGGTGATCTCCAAAACAACTTCATCTCTTGATTTACCTCCTCCTCCCCTTTCCAAAAGTAGCAAATGAAATTCATGGAATTAGCCTCTTAGGAGCAAAGAGGCTGAGATGAAATGCAGCCATGAGCTAATGTTTGGCAGGGCCCAGAAGGGAGATGCCAAGAGAACCTGGGTGGATCATGGGAGAATTGATTGCAAAGATTCTCTGTTCCCAGAAGAGAGCAAGCTTCAATGGTTTCTCTGGAGTTTTATTGCACATTAGCAGAACCATATGCTCTGCTTGTGTGGACAGCACCTGAGGGAAGTACATCAGCTTCAGACTGAAGTGGAGACTGGGGAAGTTTTCGGTTTAGGAAATGAAACCTCGTATGGCTGCAGAAGCTGCCTCTGTCCTAGGCTTCTACATATTTCTTCATGAAGAATCTATTCAAGTTGGGTTTTTTCCAGTGATGTCAAAGAAAAAAAAAACTTTCTATTCTTCTGAAATACACAGAAGAGTCCATCTTTTATATAAGAGAAGGATAACTGATTAGAGGGAGGGGAAGAAAGGAGAAAAGAGAACGTTGTGTTTTCCAGACTCGAAATCAACATGTCTTATCAAACCCAAATCAAATTACATATGCCAAAGTTATTAGGCCCAGAAACTACTTGTTAGGAATAAATATTTTGCTCTAGGAGTAAACCCCATTTTGTCACAGAAGCTGAATTTCTTTCAGCCAACCAGAAAAATCTGATGAGCAAAACTTGATAGAGTGTCAATAGAGTGTAAGACGCAGGAAGCAGAGATTCTGCAGGTTTAAATGGGAAGCCCTGCAGTTTACTATGTTCCAGCTCAGAACTATGCCACTTGGGCTAGTCTGGGATTGTAAAACCTTCCGTTGAGATAAACCATGTTTGCCATGAGTCCCGGCTAGCTCCCTGCCCTTTGCTCGGCATCTCCCTGCAGCTTCTACTGTGCCATCATAAAGCTGCTCACAGCTCACTCGTTTTGAAGCCCATCCTCTCAAACTGCTCTTCCTGGCACCAACCCATACTCCAGTCTTTTTGGCTCCTTTCTCATCATCAAACCTTGCTGTTTCATTTGCTACTTTCTCAGGAACTTGGTGACAAATGAGAGAATTTAATTAAATATTGAGATAAAATGCAAATGTGTTACACCCTCTAGAAAGCAGATTTACAGTTAACAGAGACCTCATTGCCTTTACTCATGGAAGAGCCTTTTGGGAGAATTTCAGGAAACATGGCAGTATGGAAGGAAAACTATCTGTCAAGTAGTGTCTTCCAGCCTACTCCAGCAAATCACACTTTATCAGTTATGACAGTTTTGGCTGCAAGTAATAAAATAGCTAACTCAAGTGGCCAAAACAATAAGGAATGTATTATCTCATGTAAGAAGTTCCAAGCACTAACGAGGTACAACACTGTCCCATCTCTCGATTCTGCCCAGTTCATATGCCCCTCAGTTTGTCTTCAGTTAAGTCCTCGTGTTGGCAAGATACCATAGTTCCAGGCACCCTGCACACATACATCCAGGCCCAGAAGGAAAGCAGATACCTCCTCTTATGTATCTCTATTTATCATAGAGACACTGCTTCGCCCACCAGCAATCTTCCCACATATCACCGGCCAGAATAAGTTCATATACTCCTTCCTAACCCAGTGGATGTCACAGGTGATGTGCTAAGTACGCCTGGTTTAGAATATTCAGACACTTTCCTGTAATTAAGACAGGGCAGGACTCTCAAACAAAATCAAGATTCTTTTACATATTAAGCCCAATAGAGCTTAAATGTTTTGTATCTTTAGTGTTCTTTGGTTTAAATTTAGTTATCATATCTTTCCTTCTGCCAAAGTCTTTATTGCGTTGAGGTTTATAGATTGCAGTACAAGAAAAAGAAGAAGACAAGAGAAAAAGGTTTTGTTATAATTGCCACTTTTTCATAACCGGTGGCCTTCCGCAATAACTCAAAACTCAAAAATAAGCGGTTTTTTAGACCTCAAAAATCAAATTAGGAGTAAGTAAAAACGAACTTACAATACATTGCCCAGGTCCACCATGTTGATGATGTAGGAGTTAAAAATAGTGTTTTAGGCAGTGTTTACAAGCTAATAATAAGAAATGAAGGTGATATTTTTCTGGAAGCTGAGAGGCCCTGTAAAAATACATCTTAAGCCTTCATTTCACTGCTCCAGAGTGAAGAAAATCAGCCACATCTACTCTTCTAAGTATTAGGTCCACCTTTAAGTGGATTCAAGTTATTAAAAACGAAGAAACCTGAAGCTTTTTTTTAAAAGGTAAGTTCCATAGGCACACCTGGCAGGAGGCAGGTCCTCTGGCCTACATGTCTTTTTCTAAAGAAGCGCAGAACACTGTGATCTCTACTATACAGCTTCCCAAGACCAGCCTATATTAGGAGTATGGCCTAAGCTTTTTTAAAATAAGGGTAAGGTCTTGACCACCTGGTACATGAGATAGTGCTAGTCAATGACTGTTACTATAAAGTATCGAACAACAATCATTTGACTTGAAAAAACTGTATAAAAAAACAACTGAACTCTTATAGTGTGCTCTACTTAACAATACAGGAAAGGACTGGGTCTAGAAAGTTTCTTTGAAACATGCTAAAACAGAAAGTTTAAATCCTTACTGTTTAATCCTCCACTGATTAAAAAGCTAAGCTTGCCACAATAAAGGTTCTGAAGTAATTATGTTCATTGTAGTAAAACATCATGAACATTATTATATCAGCCATTTTGGATGGAAGGTTCACTTTCTTAAGTTTCTTGTACAAACATATCTTGATACACTAATAAAAGTCAAGTGGCGTCTCCCCTAGGAGCCTAACGCTAGATCCTTGGGTTGACAAGTCTGCAGAACTAGGAGCCAAAGGAGCAAACCAAAACACCTGTGCTCTTCTCAGACCTTCACTGCTCATCCAGATAACACCAGGTGAGGATGTAAAGCAAATCCTGTCGCCAGTAAAACACAAAAGTTTACACAATGGATTTCTGAACAATCATATCCCACTGCTTGGATAAGTATTCACTATTTCCTGAGTACTCATTTTGACAGGATATTTTGTCTCCTACAAAATCCTAGTGTAATATTGACTTTCAAGGATATGGCTGTGAGTGAACATTACCAAACAACTGGAAGTTGACTTTAGCTGTCCTTAAGGAACTGCCTTAACCACTGTTTGTCCTTTCTGAAAGCCATGTGTAGCAGCCATCTGTTTTAAACCGTATGTGAGGAACAAAAGTACCTCTCTTATCCTCAGCTTGCCATAGGGCCTGAAATTCAAACCATCACTATCGCTCCAATTTTTCAATGAAACAATTATTGAGTATTCACACTATGAGGGAAACACATTGATTAATTGAGAAGAAATAAAAGACATTAGATATCACCTCTATTTTATAAATCAAGAATCTACCGGCAGAAAAATGAAATTGCAAATCACTATACTGTGATTCAGTCTGTGCCTGAAAAAGAAAGCAAAACATATCCATTGGAGAATCAAACTTGAAAAGATGTAATCCAATAAGCCAATTGGGAAAGATCTTCGTAAAGAAAAAAATTTTCTCAAAGCACCTGTAAGGTAGATTTTTAACAGAGGAAATGATGATAGCAAACATGAAGAATAGGCACATGGGTAAAAGCATAGGCAGCTCTTATTTATACATTTTCTTTAAAGATACATAAAATAACCAAAACACACTGCAGTGAACAGCTACCAGACAACAGTATTCAGAAGAAATAAGATGATTGACAGGGAAGTAGTGATGGTCAAGACCAATCTTTGAAAGGTCCAGAACATGTGTTCCAGCTGGAAGCTCTGGAAGCTTCTAGGGGCATAATGGGATCACTGGACAATGAGATGGAGATGCCAGACTGAGTTTTGCCTGCTTTACCGTTTCTTCTTGGGCCAACTCTAACCTAAATGTGCATTAATCTGCTTTGACAAAGCAAAAAGAAAATAAATCTAACGATGCACTTTGCACAAGAACGTGGAATCTATATTGAGGCCAACCTTAGGGAAAACAGGAAATCAGAATGAAGGTTACAGCTCTGACAGGGACCTGGGTTGGCGGTGCTTTCATTCCTTTCTAGGTCACACTGACATGAAGTCCAGAGACAGCTTTGAAATCTGCTGAAGAAGTCAGCACGTGCCAGGATGGAATGAAATTCCACAGCCCTTTGCTTTCAGCAGTAAAGAACAATAGTCCAAAATATTCTACCGCGTTGAGCAAAGCACCACTTAACTTCATCATTCTTAAATTCTAAAAAAACCTTTTTGATAGCCATAAATGGGAAAGGAAACAAGAAAATAACAACAGATAAATGTGCTAAGGATATAAACACTAAATTCACGGGGCGGGGGGACAAAAAGTTTCACTAATAATGTAAAAGAGCAAATTAGAAAAACTAGGTGCCACTTTCACTTAACATATTAGAAATGTTGAAAATTACAATATCCTATTTGTTTAAAATATGCTGAAGTTCTCCATATAGCTGGAACATTAAATAGTAGTATGAGACTTTGACTCAGTAATTTTGTCTCTGGAAATTAATTTTAAGGAAATACATTCTATTTGACAGATAACATTCACCTCGTAATTATTAAAGAAAAAATCGTAAACAATTTTAACATAAACCAAAGAGAATGATCAAATGCTCTGCTTTATAACTGAACATGTTTTTATATATTTAAATAAATGTTGCATATGTTTTTATAACTAAAATAGTGACATGAAAACTCTGTGGAACAGAGGAAATACTTAGAAAATTGATGAGGTTATAAAATTAGATATCTATTATGATCATAACACTGTACAAAGTGGTTTTCAACAAGTTCATAGAAATGCCTAATATGAAAGACTTATTAATGGATTTAAATTTTTTTCACCAAAATAAACTTGCACTTTAATTCCATTTCTTATGAACTTTTGAACTCTCCTCATATAATATGCACAGTGACAACATCTAAAAGACAATATAAAGTAACAATGTTTATTGAATTTGGATATTGGAGTTACAAATTACTTTTTCTTTTCTCTTTTATCTACGTTTTCTCTAATATGAATATATTGCTTTAATAATTAGAAAAACATTTTTCAAATGTTCCTTCTCATTCATGAATTTTTAAATGCCATTTGGTTTCAGTAAACTTTTATCACAATTATTTATTTAAAGTACCTGAACGTCTGTAGGTGGTTATATTCAGGATGCCAACAACAACAAAAAAAATTATGGCATTAAAAAAAAAATAGCAGTACTTAGAAAGGAGTCTTATTTCCCAATGCTAATTGAAAAGGATCCAGTAATAACTCACCATGCCAATTCCACTCTCAGCAATACACCTTCGAATCTCAGTTGTTTTCCCTTGTAATTATGTATTAGCCAGACTGGGTTCTACAAGTAGGATTTACACACCTTGGGCTTTGTAAAGCACCTATTCTAAACTAAAAAGGCACAGCTTCCAGTTCATGTATAGTCTCAAGTCCGCAATTCTATGAACTTAATAAAGTCATCTAATTTCTAGTCCATTGCTTATAAAACAAAATATAAGAAAAAAGAAAGAAGGAAGAAAAGACAATGATTATTCCATATTAAGTAAAACATAATGAAGTTAAAAATAATTTTTTATAGTAATGGCTTACATTAGAATCTTTCCTAGTTTTAGACAAATACCTTACGATAAAAAGTGAGACCTTTGAGCTCAGCTAGGTGACACAGTGTGGTTAAGGCAGTTGGATTCCACATGGCAAACACTATGGTTGGAGTCTCAGCCCCTGTGGCTTGAAAACTATGCTGGGCACATGTGCATGTGTGCCCAAAATCCTGAGAAGAGAATGGAGAAGAAGGGGTTGTGGCTTGCCATACCCCCAGGGGGATGATTACTCACTTTTTCTCTCTCTCACTTGTTCTCTCTCTTTTTCTCCCTTCCATGAGTGCACATGCCCTATAGCAAAACCTAAAAAGAAGAAAGTAAAAAAGAGAGACCTTGAAGCTATTAGAGATAAAGTACTCTTTATAAAAATATTAAAGGAGTTTACTTTTTTTTAATCTTGTGAGTTACAAGAAGAAAAAAGAAAGAGGATAGACGAGAGAAAAAGCAAACTAGCAAGTGATAAAAAGTTGGAGTATTGTTGAAAGGGGGTGGTAGTGGCCAGACGGAAACCCCTGCGATGATGTAGCAAAAGAACATGGTACAGACTGTAAGCGGTTAGTGGTGTACACGTGACCACTCCCTGCCCTCGGCATACATTCAGAAAACGTTCTCTATGCAACAGCTTCATACTTGTGACTTCTCTGAATGTCCTGCAATAAACTGAGCATAAAAAATGTAACAGGGGTGGAGGGAAGGGGCAGCAAGTGGGGTGGTGGTTAAGATGCTGGATACTCATATGGCTGACCATGATTCAAATCCCAGACTTGGTGGTTTGAAAATCACACTGGGCACATGCATGTCCAAAAGTCCTGAGGGGAAAATGGAGGAGAAAGGAACATGGCATGGCTATCCCTGCCAGAAGATGTTTTCTGTTTTCTCATGTTCCCTCTCTCTGTATCTCTCTGCTCTTCACTGGAGAGTGCACACATACCCTATGAAAAAACCTATCAAAAAAGAAAAAAAAAAACAGTTTAGCAAGGAGAATATACATTCAACAGTGGCAGAAAATTGAGATTAAGGTGACCATCAAAGTATAAGCTCACAGGAAATCTGGAAAAGTATTGGAAAGCACTCTACAATTCTTAGAATAAGGTTTCAATTAATCTTAAAATTTCATAGACTGGGCCAGCCCATAGCCTGGTTAAGAAAGCTGGATCCCACATGGATCATTTTGAAAAATGTTTTTCTAATTATTAAAGCAATATCCAAATTCAATAAGCTGGATCAAATCCCAGTCCCAGCAGCTTGAATAACACAGTAGGCACATGTAGACACATGCCCAAGATTCTCATAGGATAGAGAAATGAAGGACAGAGAATTGTGCTAGGACCATGTCCCATCAAGGGGTACTTTCTCACTCTCGAGCAAGCACAATCATCCTCTGGCAACTTAAAAAGAAAGAAATCCATAGACTCCCAGCTGACTTCTATGGGTTGACAAATTAATGGCAAAGTTGAACCTGGAATCCAGGTCTTTCAAGAAGAGGCCAGATCTTGGGACCAACAGTTAGCATAATGGCTATGTCACTGTACTCCCATGTAGTCGACCGCAGTTCATATCCTGGACCCGGTGGCTTAAAACTCACGCCAGGCACGTGTGCGTGTGTGCCCAAGATCCCAAGAGGAGAATGGAGGAGAAGGGATTGTGGCATGGCCATCCCCCCTGGGTGGTGATTTCTCACTTTCTGTCTCTCCACCTCTGTGGTGACGAGCCCCCCCCCTAAAAAAAAACCCTAAAAAAAAAAAAAAAAAAAAAAAAAAGAATAGGCCAGATCTTCTGCCAAAATTTCACACAACCTGTCAATCCCATTCCCTTTTCATTTTGGTCTATGAAGCTGTTAAAACATTAAAACAATGGAAGAAAAGAGATAACAGAGAAAAAAGGAGAAATGCTTGGTAAACTGAAATGCACTTTTTAGGTACTGAAGAATGTCTTTAAAAATCTACTATGGAAGGGACCAGCAGTCGGTGTAATGGCTATGTCACTGGACTCCCATGTAGTCAACTGTGGTTCAAGTCCCAGACCTGGTGGCTTTAACTCATGCCGGGTGCCTGTGTGTGCATGCCCAAGATCCCGAGAATGAAGGAGAAGGGACTGTGGCTTGACCATCCCCCTTAGGGGGTGATTTCTCACTTTCTGTCTCTCTTTGTCCTGGTGAGTGCACATGCCCTATAGTAAAAAACTCTCAAAAAAAAAAAAAAATCCTACTATAGAACGAACTATGAGGAGTCTTCCAGAAGTGGAAATGTGTATTACAAAATCACCATGCATGGATTGCAAAAATTTTGCACCAAAATAAACTCGTACTTTAATTATATTTTTTCATGAAGTTTTGAAGTACCCTTGTATTGAATAGAAATTGAAGTGGCAAAGATAAGTGATATATGACCTATCACTTTTGGCTTTTCTTTTGTCTGTCTTTATTCTTGTCCATCTTTTCAATAATTATTCACTACAACCTAGGAGGAGATGCTGAATTTCCCAGGCTCCAAATCTATTATCAGCTAGAAGAATATGGAAGTCTTAGCTATCTCACTATTTCCTTTTCTTTCTTTCATTGAAGAGAGTTTTGCCATGGGGTATGTGTGCTCTCCAGAGAGACACAATCAGAAAGTGAGGAATCAGCCCCCAAGGAGATGGCCATGCCACAAACCCTTCTCCTCTCATGCACACATGCCCAGCGTGAGTTTTGAGCTGCCAGGTCTGGGATTCAAACTGTGGTCAACCATGTGCATGTCCAGTGTCTTAACCACTACACTACCTGCTGTCCCCAGCTCTTCCATTGTTTTTTAAACCTTAAGCAAAAAGCCAGGGTTACCAAGAAAGCATTTGGGAGCCTGAAAAGCTGTTACTGCTCTTTGTTACCATTTCTTATATATGTCTTCACTAGAGTTCCACTCCAACCCTAAGACTGGCTATGACAAAAGACTAGATCTCTGGAAACAGTCAAAGCAAACAGAGATTTTATGTAAGACCCTTCTTTTAACATAACAACCAACCAAGTCAGGGAACTTGTGTTGAAGGATGAACAATAATGCAGTATACTAAAGGCAGTTACTGCAGACGGGGGATATGACAGACAAATCGTCACATTATTTCTGTCTTTTTTCACACTGTCATCAATCTCTCCTTCACCAATAAGGCAGCAAGTGTCTAAAAGAGCTGCACTCAGTCTGACAGTCTTCTGAGATCCACTCCTACCACTGCTTGCTCTTTCCACATAAGGTTTGGCACAGGTTACTGTTTGGGAAGAGTTTCTATTTTATTTTACCTATCACAGTGGAGATCATTTCCATGGTCTTTTATGAGTAAAGTGTGGCCCATGGACCATCAGTATTGCTATGATCTGAAAACGTGTTAGAAAGGCAGACATTCAGGCCTCCTTTGAATCAGCATTTGAATTTCAACAAGATCTCAAGGTGACTTTCATGCCCGTTAAATTTTGAGGAGTGCTTTAGGAAAACTTAGAGGATGACAATCCTTATCAATCTACACATTGCTTGTGAGTATCACCACTCTGCGTGGTATGCTGAAAAAGGCAGGGGCTTTCGGTAACTGTTCTTAGAATAAACACCTGCATTCATTATTTATAGCAGCTCTGTGTCATTGCGTAAATTACCTAACATCTCTGGTCCTCGATTTCCACAAACGTTAAATAATAAAACCAATGTGCACAAAGTTGTTAGGATTTAATAAAATAATGTATCTAAAATATATAACCTAGTGACAGCCACAGTAGATGAATACATAGAAATCATTAACTCAAAGCATGAGAAAACACTTTAAGGGCAAGCCATGCTGCCTAGTGGTTAAGGAATCTGTATCCCACATGGACAGCTAAGTGGTTCGAATTCCAGACACAGCAGCTTAAAAATCATGCCAGACATGTGTCCCTATGGAATGGAGAAACGGAAGAGAAAAAATTGCAACATGGCCATATCCCATTGGGGGTGCTTTCTCTCTCTCTCTCTCTCTCTCTC
>NW_006159555.1:736743-738995 GCF_000334495.1 Tupaia belangeri chinensis
AAAAAAAAAAAAAAATCCTACTATAGAACGAACTATGAGGAGTCTTCCAGAAGTGGAAATGTGTATTACAAAATCACCATGCATGGATTGCAAAAATTTTGCACCAAAATAAACTCGTACTTTAATTATATTTTTTCATGAAGTTTTGAAGTACCCTTGTATTGAATAGAAATTGAAGTGGCAAAGATAAGTGATATATGACCTATCACTTTTGGCTTTTCTTTTGTCTGTCTTTATTCTTGTCCATCTTTTCAATAATTATTCACTACAACCTAGGAGGAGATGCTGAATTTCCCAGGCTCCAAATCTATTATCAGCTAGAAGAATATGGAAGTCTTAGCTATCTCACTATTTCCTTTTCTTTCTTTCATTGAAGAGAGTTTTGCCATGGGGTATGTGTGCTCTCCAGAGAGACACAATCAGAAAGTGAGGAATCAGCCCCCAAGGAGATGGCCATGCCACAAACCCTTCTCCTCTCATGCACACATGCCCAGCGTGAGTTTTGAGCTGCCAGGTCTGGGATTCAAACTGTGGTCAACCATGTGCATGTCCAGTGTCTTAACCACTACACTACCTGCTGTCCCCAGCTCTTCCATTGTTTTTTAAACCTTAAGCAAAAAGCCAGGGTTACCAAGAAAGCATTTGGGAGCCTGAAAAGCTGTTACTGCTCTTTGTTACCATTTCTTATATATGTCTTCACTAGAGTTCCACTCCAACCCTAAGACTGGCTATGACAAAAGACTAGATCTCTGGAAACAGTCAAAGCAAACAGAGATTTTATGTAAGACCCTTCTTTTAACATAACAACCAACCAAGTCAGGGAACTTGTGTTGAAGGATGAACAATAATGCAGTATACTAAAGGCAGTTACTGCAGACGGGGGATATGACAGACAAATCGTCACATTATTTCTGTCTTTTTTCACACTGTCATCAATCTCTCCTTCACCAATAAGGCAGCAAGTGTCTAAAAGAGCTGCACTCAGTCTGACAGTCTTCTGAGATCCACTCCTACCACTGCTTGCTCTTTCCACATAAGGTTTGGCACAGGTTACTGTTTGGGAAGAGTTTCTATTTTATTTTACCTATCACAGTGGAGATCATTTCCATGGTCTTTTATGAGTAAAGTGTGGCCCATGGACCATCAGTATTGCTATGATCTGAAAACGTGTTAGAAAGGCAGACATTCAGGCCTCCTTTGAATCAGCATTTGAATTTCAACAAGATCTCAAGGTGACTTTCATGCCCGTTAAATTTTGAGGAGTGCTTTAGGAAAACTTAGAGGATGACAATCCTTATCAATCTACACATTGCTTGTGAGTATCACCACTCTGCGTGGTATGCTGAAAAAGGCAGGGGCTTTCGGTAACTGTTCTTAGAATAAACACCTGCATTCATTATTTATAGCAGCTCTGTGTCATTGCGTAAATTACCTAACATCTCTGGTCCTCGATTTCCACAAACGTTAAATAATAAAACCAATGTGCACAAAGTTGTTAGGATTTAATAAAATAATGTATCTAAAATATATAACCTAGTGACAGCCACAGTAGATGAATACATAGAAATCATTAACTCAAAGCATGAGAAAACACTTTAAGGGCAAGCCATGCTGCCTAGTGGTTAAGGAATCTGTATCCCACATGGACAGCTAAGTGGTTCGAATTCCAGACACAGCAGCTTAAAAATCATGCCAGACATGTGTCCCTATGGAATGGAGAAACGGAAGAGAAAAAATTGCAACATGGCCATATCCCATTGGGGGTGCTTTCTCTCTCTCTCTCTCTCTCTCTCCAGTAAGTGAACGCACCTTCTCGGGGATAAAAAATACTTTGCAACTAATTAACTACCTCAATGAGTTCAGCTTTAACTAATACCTGAAGTTGATAAATGCAACCTTTTGTCATTTTCATTCCTTTACTTAGAAGCTCATTTTCCTTTAGATAAAGGATCAACATCCAAAAATATTTTTTCCATCAGACTTCCTTTGACCTTGAGATTCACTACTGAGATTTTCGCCCTTTCATTGTTTTAGTCAAAATTCCTCAAGAACAAAATTATTAGCAGTGGGCCATGGATGTTGGAACAAATCATTTGATAGTGTCATCTTGTTCTCAAGACCCCATTAAAAAAAAAAAAAGATAAACTAAGATATAAGTTTAATAGCCCTTAGGCACAGAAGAGAGTCATTCTTAATTTAGGAGACATGTACTAAGCACTGATTGGGCTTGGCATTATAAAAAATAAAACACT
>NW_006159555.1:739026-751110 GCF_000334495.1 Tupaia belangeri chinensis
ACTCTTTCCTTCAAAATACTTAGAATTTACAAAAAAAAAAGCGATATAAGTATTATGATAAAAGGAAGCACATGGAATTTGGGACACTCATAAGAACAGGCATTGAAACTATATATGTTGGTGGTAGATAAGTGTTCTGGAAATACCTACCTGATAAAGTGTCATTTCATGTAAAAAATAATAGGTAAAGTATTTATAAACCTATCATTTCAGCACAATATAGGAATAAGAAAAAGCTAGTTGGGTTCCAATCCTAGCTTGAAGGTTGAGCAAATTAATTAACTCTTCTATGCTTTCCTTTACATAACAGCATAATAGACTTAACATTTGTATTTACATCATAGATTAGTTGTAATAATGAAACACTTAGAATGTATTTAAAGCAGGTGTTCGATAAATGTTTGCTAGTTTAGTTCTCCCCTTTTGCATAAATTGACGTAAAAGAGCTATCCTTTCACCAGAATGTAATGTGAAGCAAGTAGGTGAAGATTACTATAGTTTATGGTTACAGTCCCTGAAGGGATGGCTTAAATTATTAAAGGACTTCAAAAAGTTTGTGGGAAAATAGAATTAAAGTACAAAATGGTGCAAAAAATATAAAATCCATGCAGTTTTTTCATAATGCATATTTTCTATGAATTTTGAAGACCATGTGTGGGTATCATATTTTACACACACACACACACACACACACACACACACACTCTTATGGAAAGTTTTTAAAGTAAAATAAAAGGGGGGAAATGCTGACCTTGGCAAATAAGCAAAAACCTCTGACAAAGGGAGACCTCAAGAATGCTCAAAATCTGGGAACCAGCAGTTAGCATAATGGCTATGTCGCTGGACTCCCACGTAGTCGACCGCGGCTCGTGTCCCGGACCCGGTGGCTTAAAACTCACGCCGGGCGCGTGTGCGTCGTGCCCAAGATCCCAAGAGGAGAATGGAGGAGAAGGGATTGCGGCGTGACCATCCCCCCTGGGGGGTGATTTCTCCCTTTCTGTCTCTATGTCTCTCTCTGTCTGTCTGGCGAGCGCACGCGCCCTACAGTGAAAATCTCTCCAAAAAAAAAAAAAAAAAAAAAAAGAATGCTCAAAATCAACCTATCAAGGGACCAGCAGTTAGCATAATGGCTATATTGCTGAACTCCCATGTAGTTGACTGCGGTTCGAGTCCTGGAACCAGTGGATTAAACTCATGCCGGGTATGTGTGCGTGCATGCCCAAGATCCCGAAAGGAGAATGTAGGAGAAGGGATTGCGGCATGGCCATCCCCCCTGGGGGGTGATTTCTCGCTTTCTATCTCTCTGTCTCCGTCTCTCTGGCGAGCGCATGCGCCCTGTAGCAAAAAACCTCTCCAACCTATCAAACTATAAGCCCTAACCCTCTTTCATCTGTTACCTCTAGCGATTATAGAGTCAAAAACACAAGACATCAAGGAGATTTTCTCCCTCAAGCCCATGTCACATCTACCCTAAGTCTTGATGACTTTTTTCCTAACCATCTCAAAAAAACATTGTAACTTAAATCCCTTCTTCCCAATGGGTATCTGATCAGATAGCCTCAATACTAATCACAATGTTTAGCATCTAGTAAAACTACAATAAATATTTCTTAAATTAATGAGTTCATAATTGAACAGATTTCAAGAAAGTGTGGCCATATGAAAAGTGTAGCCATATGAAGTACCAAACTCCAATTTATTGACTTTCCAAGTAAAGGTTTGCTTTGATAGCAGAAAAAAGAAACAAATAAGTAAATGATTATAGCTCTACTAACAAAGATGACGGATTGAAACATAATGTCAAAACTTTATATTCAAAAGCCAGCTCCATAGCACAGTGGTTAAATACCACATATAGGAAGCCAGATCCCGCATGGAATCGAAGCTTGAAAAACACACTGGGCATATGGGTGTACATGCCTCAAATCTTGACAGGATGAAGAAATGAAGTAAAAAGAATCGTGATGTGACCACCCCGCATTGGTAGAGGGGGTGGTTTTCTCTCTCACTTCCTCTCTCTCTAGCAAGAACATCTTTGCTAAATGCATGCTCCCTCTGGCAATTAAAAAAAAAAAAGAATTTTTTTAAACCTCATCATATTCAAAAGTATAAATAATTAGTGATATATAGAGATATCTTTAGAAAAATGACCAGCAAACTAAGGCCAGCATGTAAAATCTGGTGCTTACTTCGTAGGGACACAGCCATGCCCATGGTTTTCCTACAGGTTATGGCAGCTTTCATGCCACAAAGGCAGAGTTAAATGGTTGCAACTGACATGTCAGGGCACATAAACCTGAAATACTTACCATCTGGCCTTTCACATAAAAAGCATACCAACCCCTGCTTTAGAATATCAGAAAAAGGGACTCTAAAATTTTTAAAAGTTATTTATTTCTGGGGCCAGCAGGTGGCGTAGTGGTTAAGGCACTGGAATCCCTCATGGTTCACTGCAGTTTAAGTCCAGACTTGGCAGCTAGAAATATGCTGGGGATTTATGCATGCATGCCCAAAATCCCAAGAGGAGAAGGGAGGTGTTGGAGAAGGAATTACGACATGGCCATCCCCCTGGGAGGTGGTTTCTCACTTTCGTCTTTCTGTCTTGGTCTCTCTGACAAGCACATGAGCCCTATTGCAAAAGCTCTAAATAAAAGGGGGGAAAGATGTATTTCCAGGATCAGACAGTGGTACAATACTAAATCATAACATTCTTTAAAGTTGACCTACATGGGAAGGTTCCAGGTTTGTGTCCAGAGACCTCTCCCTTGTACACAACACACATGACCCAGGGCTGGCTTAAGCTGGCTGTGGATCATAGCACCAAGACTGGGTTGAGCATGCTGTCTCTCTTTGCTCGTTTGTGTTTCCCTCACTCACAGAAGGAAGGAAGAAGGAAGGAAAGAATTTTTTTTTTTCACTATAGGGCACGTGCGCTCGCCAGACAGACAGAGAGAGACATAGAGACAGAAAGCGAGAAATCACCCCCCAGGGGGGATGGTCACGCCACAATCCCTTCTCCTCCATTCTCCTCCCGGGATCTTGGGCACGCACGCACACGTGCCCGGCGTGAGTTTTAAGCCACCGGGTCCGGGACGCGAACCGCAGTAGACTACGTGGGAGTCCAGCGACATAGCCATTACGCTAACTGCTGGTTCCCAAGGAAGGAAAGAATTTTTAAAGAAGTTGTTTTTTGTTTTTTTTTAAGGTACATATTTATTTAACATTAATAGTGACAAAAAATAATGTATGTGTGTTTTAGAAACTTGTGAAAGATTAGAAAGGAAAGTAAGCAGTGTTTGAGTTAAGGCTTTGTAGTGGCCCAAATAACGGCCCCCAAAATAAACACATCCTAATCCCTGGAACCTGGAAATGTTATTTATTTGCATAAAGAATCCTTGAAGATGTGATCAAGGATTTTTTGAGAGGAGGGAAGTATTCTAAGTCATCTGGGCAGGCCCTAAGTGCCATCCCAAGTGTCTCCCTAAGAGGGAAGTAGACGAGGTTTTGACACATATAGAGGAGAATGTATTGTGAAGACAGGAGCAGAGATTGGTGCGATGCAATTATAAACCAAGAACACCAAGGATTATCAAAACAGTAGAGATGTTTTAGGGTTTGTTTTTGATCTGGTAAGTGAGAAGAACACCACCACCCAGCCTCCAACTGCCCTCATGTAGGTCATCTGCTCGTGGTAACAAACACCCACAGGCATATTCTTTTGACATTTCTCTCATCACACTAAGAAATTGAAATTAGGATTGTTTTCAGGTTTACCTATGAGGAGAGGGGTCAAACTTAAAAGAAAAGAAACATCAGTTGATAAAACCAGGACAGTTGGGTTTGAAACCTCTCCTGCTTTCATACTAGTGATGGCAGAAAGTTATTGAAAAAGAAAGAGCATACATTTTATATTACACAATTCAGTAGTAAAACCTGCAAATGCAAGTGAGTTTCAAACCATAATCTTTCAATAAGTAAATGCTGTTGATTTTACACAAGGACATGACATAATGCGAAGAGAAGGAAGTAGTTTCCTTAGAACACATGTGGATAGTGGTGGAAGGCAGACTCTGAGGGCTTCATAATGTGCTTGAACGCGTCCCTCCCTGCAAGTAGGTGGGACAGAAAGCAGCCACCACCAGGTAGCATTAGGTTTTGGAAGACAGTGACAAAAGCATTTTGAGGAGAAGAGTTTTTGGGTTTTGAGTTTTGGGGTTTTGTTTCGTTCTTGTTCCTGTAATGTACAGAATATCCCTCATATCATCAGTGTAAGCAAATAATCTTGAAGAAGCATCTGGCTACAAATCAGGAATCCAAGTAAGCCAACAAACATTTCTCAGTACATTAGATGCAGTATATGGAGGCTACCCAGTTGTTAGCTGCTACATTAGAGACGGAAGTCTGGTGGCTACACTCCTCCATTCTCAGCACCAGCCACCCTGGTCTTCTTACTATTTCCTTAGCCTTAACCTCAGCCCCAGCCAACAGTTCTCCCTGGAATTCTTTCCCTGCCCATTTCTCCCCACCATTATCCACTCACTACCTCTTTTACCACCTTTAAGTTCTGTGTTCAAAACTCACCTCATCAGTGAGGCTTCTCTTAACCATCCTAATCATTACGCTATTCTTCCCCTTCCCTGCAACGCCAGTCTCCTTTACTTATGATAGTTTCATGTCATAACATTTATTACTTTCCAAAATAGGATCTATTTATTATGTTTATTGACTGTATTACCAATCCCTAAGAATGTAAAGCTCCCATGATGCGAGTGATCTGTTTTATTCATCTGAGCATAAATAAAATACCTGCACTTAGTGTGTGCCCTAAAAATAATTAATCATGAAAGAAGGCCAAGCAGAAAGCTGTTTTTTGTAATTCATAATTTTCTAACACAGAAGAATGTAATACGTAAACATCTGTTTTGAACATCACTGTGCATCACTGTACTATGAAACTAGTTTCGTAGCATTGTAATTATTCATTTGCTTATTTAATAAATATTTGATGAAGGCATACTTTCTGTCAGACACTGAAAATATAACAATTGGGTAAAAATGTCCTCAGGGAGGTTAGACTCCAATGGATAGGACAGGCAATAAAGAAAAATAAGTAAAATATTTACAAAGTCAGAGGGTAGTAAATGGTGAGGAAATAAAGCAGACAAGAAGGTTAACATTTACTATACATTTTTGTTTTCACGGGGTCTGCCATTGCGCTCCTCCTGCCTCAGCTTCCTGAGTTGCTGGGGTTATAGTTGCACACCACCACACTTTATCTGGCCTTTAGGCACAACCAGGAATTCAACCTTGGCTTCCCATGTCTACTATGGAGACACAGACCCAAAATGTGCTGCCAAGATTCCCGATAATCCTCCCTAGACATAGGGAGGCATAAGGCAATGGCTGAAAATCTGTATCATTTAAAAAGTTGTATTTTTCCTGTGTTTGGTTTGGGTTTTTTTGTTTTTTGTTTTTACTTACAGCAAGTTATAGTTGTGTCCTGTAACTCATGAACTCACTGTGTATGTGGCTATGGATTCACTTCATGTTTGCTACACTCTTGCTGCAAACCCACAGAGAGCACTACCATTCCTACAGAGAAATGGTGCATGCTCACTGGGTAGATGCAGCAAGCAGGACCACGAATGCATTTGATGATTCCCACACCCTCTAGTAATCCCTCCAAGGTAGCAGAATAAGAAACGCATGGCAGAGTGACTCCACCAGCAGAGTCTGACCACTCTAGCTACTTGCACAACATTTCATGCTCTTAATAGGGAGCAAATCTCCAAATAGCTTTACTCATGTGAGAGTATAATTTGACCACAGAATTCATGTCTATTGATTTGTTTCCTTAGGCTCCCTTGTAAGAAACAGTAATGCTATAAGCCAAAAATCAACTGTGGGAATTCTGGGTTTATTGTGTAGGCCTTCCAACCCACTCAAACTTCTTCCCAACCTACTTGCTAGCTAAGATCCATCCTCTCTCTTGCAAAATTCACCAAGATTCCTGGCCTTTGTCTCTTTGAAATTATGTCCACCATGTGACTTACTTTGGTTGATAAAAGTGAAGAGAAGTAATATGTATAACTTTCTGATGGAAGTGGCTAAAAGCTATGCTCACCTGGTCTCTTCTAGTACTGTGGCAAATCCTGCACATGATGATGAGATGGAGGTCTCATGAAGCAATGAAGTCTCTGTCAGTCTGAGCCCCTAAAAAACTATAATGTGACTATCTTTGGGTATGTAGTATGGGCAAGAAATAACTTGCTTGTTTCAAAGGCACGGAGAATTTTGCGGACTTGTTACCATAGCATTAACAGTTTATGTATACTAATACCTCAAGTAAAGTCATAGCGGTTCTATTTATAAGAACCTGTTATTTTTTCTTCTCCCTCACCCCCTTATGAAGAATTGTAGTAAGGAATATGGTGTATCTCATGACTCATCAAATGATTAAGTCACTTTTTAAAAGGAAGGAATTTACACTTATTATATGAAGGAGTTGAGGTCCTTGGTATCTATTCTGGGATCCTGATTACTAGAGAAGGTTACATTCAAATGCAATTAGTTTCTCAAGGAAAAATAAATCAAGAAAATAGAAAGGTAAACTATAAGTTTTATTTTGAATAAAGAGTTGTGTTTTTTTGTTTTGTTTTGTTTTTTAAGGTTTTTGCCTTTGGGCACATGCACTCACCAGAGAGAGAAAGAGAGAGAGAGAGAGAAATACAGTGAGAGGGAAAGTGAGAAATCACCCCCAGGGGGGTTGGCCATGTGCTACAATCCCTTCACCTCCATTCTCTTCTCAGGATCTTGGGCATGCAGGCACATGCACCCAGCGTGAGTTTCAAGCCACCAGGTCTGGACTCAAACCACAGTCAGCTATGTGGAAGTTTGGTGACATAACCACTATGTCATCTGCTGGACTCTCTGTAAAGGGTTTTAAAAAGAGAAGCCCTCTGAGTAATGGTGGCCACCAGGTCTGCACACACACACACACACAAAAAAAAAAAAAAAAAAAAAAAAAACAAACCTCAATTAGCACACACTTTGTTGCTTCAGCAATTTTTAAGGTGACTATGGAAGCAGCCAAACATGGAGCTCACTAGCCACAGCAACAGGAAGAGCAATGATGCTCATGTATGTGATGCAATATCCTAATGGAATCAGCTACAAAAGAGTGTCAGCCACTAAATTCTGTGGCTGGGTAGAGATTAATACCCAAAGTCTACAGCAGAGTTCTATTTGCTCCAAGATGAATGATCAGGATACCACTGAGAGTTTGGGATGGTAATGGGGAACTTTGGAGGCACAGACCCAAAATTTGCTGCCAAGATTCCTTATAGTCCTCCCCTAGAGTAGGCTGGGAAAGTAGGGATTCATGTAAAATAAGATGTTCATAGAACTATCTAGAAAACCTAAAATTGGTGGCAATAATTAGTTGCAATAATCACTAATAATGAATTTATTAATAAACTAATGTTTTCATTGCCTCTTTAAATCATAGCCTTTAATAATAACTGGTTTGATGCTAAGCCCATTATTTTCCAAGTGGATGATATCAACAACAATAAAATAGCATAAAAATGGAAGCCCTAGGACACCTCACCAAAAATGCTGTATACTTTTAAGGACATCTTTGTTTATATTTTCACAGTATTTTCTTTGAAGTTTATATAATAGTACATGGAGATTACCATCCAAATACAAAGCGCACACTACAAACAGCTCTAACTTCTCAACCTTCTCAGTCAGTAAGTTGCTTCAGGGGTAGAAATGGGTGCGATGTCTGGAACAGTCATTCCAGGAATTATCTCTGAGCTATGGCTCCCACCACAGCTCGCAGGCAGCAGCCTGAATCTGCTTCACTTTAATCAGAAAAGATAGATGGAATGGAGCCCACTTAGTTCGTGGCTGCCAGCCCTCTTCGTCTCCCTCCCACAGACATGCATACAGGAAACCTGGCAGCTCCTTTCTCTCTTCCTGTCATTCTCACTAGGCTAAGGAGTAGGCAGATGCATGAGGGAGGGGGGAAGCAAAGACTGCCAGAGCACTTGCCGTATTCAGAGTTGCCACTACAGGCCTTTCCAGTGCCCAGCATGGGAATGCCCAACAATCTTCAGGTGTTCTTGCTGGATTCAAGACAAAGGGATAGATCTAAGCAATGGAATGAGATGCCCCAAGAGAAAATCAAACCAAACAAGCAGGGCTTCATTTGAAACAATAAATAAATGGGATGATTTTGCTCTGATTAAATCCTCTCATCTTTATAAGACAGAATTGGAAGTTAGGCATCATTTTGTACTAAACTCAGAAAATCTCCCTAAATGACTTCAGAGATGAGCAAGGAAGAGTTAGGCACAGGGGGAATGAGAAAGCAAAGGAGAAAATAAAGTTAACACTGATGAATTTTTCCAATGTCCCCAGTGGGAAGAATCCCACTGTGGGTCAGTGCCACATGCCTAAGCAAGCAGGTTTAATTGGCAAGACAAGAGACAAATGCGGGATCATGGTCTACTTCCCTTACTAATCAATGTCCCAAATGCTCCCAGCACAAGCTGTCAAAACACATCTCACTTTCCTCGGACTTTTTTTGATAGGTGATAACACTCAACTCAACCAAACAAATTATGAGGCTGCTGTATCAATGTAACCTCTACTCATCCAACAATCAAAAATGTCAAGAAAAATCCAGAGCAGATCTCCACTCCCAAACATGTCCTTAACCTCTCAGTTAAGGGACACAAGGCAAGCTAGAAGTTCAGTTCAAAATTCTCACCTAGAGCTACAAACTGCCTTCTTTAATTTATTTATTCATATGTTTCTTAGATATACTGTGCTTGATATAATGGCTAACAAAACAATGTCCTTTCTGCATTTATAGAGTTTACAGAACAGTGAGAGAAAAAGACAGAGCACTAGGTAATTGCTCTGCAGTGTGATGTGTCCAATTATAATAGGTTCCCAATGTGACCTAAAAACACAAAGCCATAGCAGTCTTATTCGAAACAGTTAAAAAGTGGAAACGACTGAAACATTTGAATCAATGAACAAAAATGTGGTATGCCCATGCAAGGGACTATCATTTAGCCATAGAAAGGGATGAAGTACTGATACAGGTTACAACAGGGATAAACTTTGACAACATCAGGCTACGTAAAAGCCAGACACAAAAAGCTACATACTGTATGAGTCAATTTATATGAAATGTCCCAAATAGGCAAATCTACGGAGGCAGAAAGAAAGTAACTGCCAGAAGCTAGGGTTGAGCGAAAGGAGAATGACTACAAACAAATGTCAGGTTTCTTTTAGGAATTACAAAAATGTTCTCAGTTAGTGGTAACAGTTGTCCAACTAGCAGATACACTAAAAACCATTGAGTTATACACCTTAAGAGTGAATGTTAAGGTAAGTGAATTATTTCTTTTAAAAAAATAGTTACCTAAAGGGGAAAAATCCCATGAAGCCTTTGGCACAGTGAAAAAAGTTATCTGAGACCTGCATAGGTAAGAGTACATGTGCTATAGAAAGAGCATTGCTTCAGGCTAAGACAGCCCCTTACTTAGCTTCTCATGATCATGGTTTCCTAACCCACAAATTAAAGTCCATGCAGTATTACTATGAAGTTTAGGAATAACACATATGAAGTACCAGTTTTAAAGTAGGTTCTCATTAAACAACTGCCTATCTATCTATCTATCTATCTATCTATCTATATGGAGAGGTTTTGCTACAGGGCATGTGCACTTGCCAGAGAGACAGAGAGACAGAAAGCAAGAAATCACCCCCCAGGGGGGGATGGCCACGCTGCAATCCCTTCTCCTCCATTCTCCTCTCGGGATCCTGGGCATGCATGCACACACCCTCGGCGTGAGTTTAAGCCACCGGGTCCAAGACTCGAACCGTGGTCAACTATATGGGAGTCCAGTGACATAGCCATTACACCAACTGCTGGTCCCACACAACTGCCTATAAATTTTGGAAGGTTCATAATTAGGATGAGACCACCCTAATCCTCTAGGGTAACAAAATAGTTTCTTGCTGTGTAGAGTCCAGTGCATGATTATTAGATTTCCCTACCACTAAAATCAAAAGCAGAACCATGATAGCATAAAGACATATAAAAGAACCTCTCAAGAAAGAGGTACACTATCCTCTCCACCAATATCAGCTTTATTAAAAGGTCATTTCTTCCCAATTTATTACTGTCTCAGTCTATCTTGAAGACTCAGTAACTTGTACATCATAGTGATTTGAAATCTCCTGTCTTTCCTCCTGTACTCTGGAGAGTCTACACTTTGGCAATTTAACTGAAAGACTGAACTACAAGGACTAAACACACTTTACAGTTGCATCATATTGGAAAAACAGTGATCAATTTCAGTGAAGACCCTAGGTATATTTAAGTGGATAGGTAGCATTATGGTTTAGATAGGGTTTTCCCCACAAAGTTTCATGTTTTGGATTTTGATCCCTAGAGTAATGACATTGAGAGCTCTCACTCTCCTGAATGGATTAATGATGTCTCATGAGACTGTGGGTTCTAGCTCTCATGAGAAGGGGTTTGTTCTCCCTGGAGCATGTCATTATGAAAGGGAGATGGCTGCCCCTCGTGCATGCCAACATCCTCTCTTCTTGTGACATAGCTGGCCTGATACCAACCTCAGGTCTTTGAGCTTTCCAGAATCATGAGTTAATATATTCTTTATAAATCACCCAGTCGCAGATATTTCTGTTGGCAATATAATATCACATTGAGATAGAGGACAGGTAGACAATAGATTTTGCTTTAAAATACAGAACATGTAATAAGGAGAAGTATGTCTACACTATAGTAGCTATTTTGTCCTAAAGTTTTCATAATGGATCAGAAAGCAAATGTCAGGTAATAACTTCATCTGAGACCTCTTTACAGAAAACACATTTATTATGGGATATAGCACAAGTCTAAGCTTATACTAGGAGCACGGTAAATACTTATTGCAATGGAAAAGCATTATATAACCAACTAGCATCTAGGTAAGAAACAAAAATACCTGTTAGATAGATTGTACTTTCCTATTAAGAATAAGACATCCAAAGTCCTTTGTTACCTGACTCTTCCTGTTTCATCAAAATCATATCTTCCACTCTCACCGCCATAAGCCTAATCTATCATGACATTTAACCTCATGAAGTTTAATTGTGACATGTCCTTCTTTGCTTCTATGTCCCTACTGATGCTCTTCCCTTGCCCAGATCTCCATTTCCCCATTTCTCTGCTTGTCTAACTCATGTATGTCTCCAAAGATTCAGTTCCAGTGTTACCTCCTTCAGAACTCCTCCCTGATCTCACCCATTTCCAACCCTCAGTATAAATGCAAGGTCCCTCACCCATGCTTATCTAGTAACATGTCACATTATACAGTAATTTTCTATGGATTATGTGTCACTCATCCTAGACTGTTAGGGCCTAAAAAAGTGGAGTCATAGCTTTCACTTCTATGTTTCTGTTTTCTAATACAGCGCCAGGCACAGGATAAATGTTGTTAACTGACCTACTACATAAATAAATGAATGAATTTTTTAATTTAGTCATACTTATATTAAGCATTTCATCACATCAAACTTAACTATTATGAACTTCTTGAATTTCCCAAAAATTTTAAAATTGAAGTCAAGTGATCACATCTGATGGAAAACACTAACTTCATTTAATAAAGTATGACACTATCATCATATGTGAGTTATAACCAATTTAATCCAAGTCATACTTTGTGATATGAATAATTGTTCTGGTATCATAACTCCATTGTACATAAAAGTCATATAGTTAACATAAGCAAAAAATGGTATTGCTTTAATTTAATCCAAGCAAATCATTCTTGAAATATACTAAGAAAAGAGAGAAAATTACTTTTCTGGACCCCTTAATTTGGAACTGAAGTTATTTTCTGAAGCTGGGGCATCTGACACCCTGCACTTTAGGGAGCTAAGTGTCACGAAAAACCTTTAATCATATCCACTGGCTAGTTTTTTCACTAATCCTACCACTTACCCATGGGAAGAATAGGACAAAGTGGTCATTGCTTTAACTCTCTTTCC
>NW_006159555.1:751143-751695 GCF_000334495.1 Tupaia belangeri chinensis
CCCAGTTAACCTCTTTGATGGGCTTTCTTTGGAAATCCAAAACTGGGGAATTCCAAGGAAGCATTTGACTGTTAAAGAACAGAGAATGGTCCATGCCGACATCAAAAGTGAAATAGAAAAAAATAAACAAACAAACAAAAAAAGTGAAATAGATAGTAAGAGACCCTAGAGTAATTAAATTATAGATTTTTTTTTTTTTTGCTGTAAGGCGCGTGCACTCACCAGACAGACAGAGAGAGATAGAGAGACAGAGAGAAATCACCCCCCCAGGGGGGATGGCCACACCACAATCCCTTCTCCTCCATTCTCCTCTCGGGATCTTGGGCACGCACGTACACATGCCTGGCATGAGTTTAAGCCACCGGGTCCGGGACTCAAACCGCGGTCGACTACATGGGAGTCCTGTCACATAGCCATTACACTAACTGCTGGTCCCATTAAGTTACAGAAATTCTATACTCAGATAAGGAAATAACATTAGACTGTCCAAGCAAGACCAGGAATCATGAAAGAAACCAAAGCATCATTTTGCTCTGATTCTTCCTCTTTCCC
>NW_006159555.1:751707-826629 GCF_000334495.1 Tupaia belangeri chinensis
CCTTTCAGATAAAAATCAAACTCATATGCTCGCTTTAATTCCATGTGTCAATTATGTACTACAAAACCAAAAACTGGTTATTACTATCAAGAATGTGCAAGTACATAGCAATGTGCTCAAGATTATATTCCTAATACTTCCTGTCTCCCAAGGAAGGAGGAAAAAGTAATACTGGATTGCAGATCCATTAAAGACAAAAAAGAGCATGGAAGCTGAGGATGTTAGACAGTCAGAACAGAAGAACTGTGCTCTACACTCCTGGAAAAAGAGCATGGAAGCTGAGGATGTTAGACAGAACAGAAGAACTGTGCTCTGCACTCCTGGGGGGCATGAGGCAGAGGCTATAAAATTGGGGGAGAGGAACCTGCAGATGATATAACGGTTACGTCATGGACTCCCTTATAGTCAACTGTGGTTCAAGTCCCTGTCCGATCTGCTTATAATTTACACCAGGTACATGTGCATGTGTGCCCAAAATCCCAAGACGAGAACAGAGGAGAAGCGACTGTAGTGTGGCCATCCCCACTGGGAGGTGATTTTTCACTTTCTGTCTCTGTCTCTACAGCAAGAACATGTGCTCTACAGCAAAAATCTCTCTACAAAATAATAATAAAAAAAAAAGTTGAGGAGAAGCAAAGAAAAGGAAAGAGAAAGCACAAAAAAAACTGGATCTTCTCCCTCTGCATTCAGATTTAACAAACAGAAGGTTCTAGCTGCATTTTTTATACTTCTCTACACTTACTGGTTGGAAAAACTATTGTTACCTTCAGAAATATATTGGTCATTATAATGAATCAATATTTACTCTTTGTTCAATAACACCTATAATGCATTTCCATTTAGATATGAAAAACTGTCATTTTTTTCATACTTCGCATAGATTCCACACATTCCTTTTATTGAAATAAAAGTTTAATTATTATTGCTTGATATGAGTAAAATTCTTTTCAGCATATTCATTGTGATTTTTTACATTCTTCCTAATAGCATGAAAAAGTCATTCTATTTAGTTCATTTAAATTATTTTTAAATTAGCTTTAAGCAGGCTTGGTATTTGGGGTATAATTTGGACTCCCACACATCTTAATTCACTTGGGATCTAATTAAATTATTTTGATATTCCAAAATACTTAGCTCCCACTCACTCACTTTTTCCCTTCCCAACAGTTAATCTCTTATTTATATCTACTTTGTAAAAGAGGAAGTTAGGTCAATTAAGTAAGATACTGAAAGTGTAGTCAAATGAATCTGTTTTGTTCCCAGCTGACATTCCACTTTGTGTAAACTTGGACTCACTACATATCCATCTGTGTCTCTGTTACCTCATTTGATAAAATAAAATACTGCTATTAGTAGTCTTATTATGCTCTTGGATCAAGAGGAAGACATTTGGCGCAAGTCTCTATAGACTGGAAACTCCTTGAGAGACACTCATTCTTTAACAATGTGAACACTACTTTCTTATCCTCTCCACCTAATCCAGTGCTCTAGGGGGCAGAACAATTGACTAATTTGGGGGTTTACTTGGTTTGTTTTCTCAGACAAGTATAAAGCTCCCCCAGAGAGAGCTATTGATACAAATCTTTATCACAGAGTGTTTATGATGTAAACTGTGTTCAAGGAGGTACATATAACACCCCGTTTTGTTTTGTTTTACAAACAGCTACAAAATGAAAAGTCCACTAAACAATAGAGAAGACAGAAACACTGGTTAGGAGATGCTCCTGAAAAATATGCCAGATTCTGTCTTCTCCTATTGGAGCCTCACTCTTTACATTGGTATATTAAAGATTCCAAGAAGTCTTTGATTACAGAAATCATGTCTAACTTTGTCTGACCCAACAGTTTCCAAATTTATTGGACCTCAGAAATGTTTACATAGAATAATAAATAACATCCTGTGGAATGAACTTTGGGAAGCCTTATTATAAAATAAACAGTTAAAGATATATTATTCCGTTGAGAATTGGAGCCCTTTCTTGTAGCTTAGGATGAGTAATGAACATTTTAAACACTTCCTATTTTTTTCCAAAAGAGCATTTTATTTATTGATTGATTGGTTTTGATTTTAATTTGCCAGAGGGTCCTTGTGCTCATGTGAAAGAGAGCGAGACAGAGAGAAGGTGAGAAAGAACTACCCCCCCCATGGGAGACAGCTGCACTGCAATCCTCTGTCCCTCTTCCCCCCTCCCTTCAGGAGTCCGAGCACACAGGCACATGTGCAGGTGTACCCTATGTGTCTCTCAGGCCGGCAGGTCTGGGATTCTAACCAAACACTTGGCCACATGGGATGCAGCCACCACAAATGCCAAGCCACTGACTGGTCTGAGGACATTATATTTTATTAGCAAAAGTAGTAAAGTCTTCTTTAAAAATCATTTGAAATTATAAATAAGGAAAACTAAAAATTATCATAATCTCTTCTCTTAGATCAAAATTATATACTCAGCATTTTTATCTACATCATGTGAGTATATTCCATATGTGTGTGTATGTGTGTGTTTTCTTAACCTAATGAAGGTTAGAGAATATCCTTCAGAAATATACACTAGAAGTTACATACACAGGTAAGATTTGAGGTGTTTTCTTTAAAATCAGGCATAAGGGACCAGCAGTTGGCGTAATGGCTATGTCACTGGACTCCCATGTAGTCGACCGTGGTTTGAGTCTCGGACCTGGTGGCTTAAACTCACGCCAGGCATGTGTGCATGTGTGCCTAAGATCTCAAGAGGAGAATGGAAGAGAAGGGAGTGACATGGCCATCACTCCAGGGTGCTGATTTCTCACTTTCTTTCTATCTTTCTGGCAAGTGCATGTGCCCTATAGCAAAAGTTTCTCACACACACACACACACAAAAATAGGGATAAAACATGTTCCCTGTTTTACTGATGCTATTGAAAATTGTACTGAAATTTTAGTCAAAAGTTGAGTTTTTTGTTTCTTATTTGCTTAGAGCACTTGTGCTTGCTGGTGAGAGAGAGAGAGAAACAGAAAAAGAGAAAAAGAAAAAGGTGGGAAGTGAGAAAGCAGTGTGTTTTTTCTAGCTCCCCAGTTTGTTTTTTAAGCACCCCACTCAGGATTCAAATCGTGCAGTCAGCCATACATGATCCAGCCACCTTAACTACCATGCCACCTGGCTGGCCTGCCAATTGAGTTTTTTTAAATAAAAGTTATGAAACAAAGTTAAGCAGAGAAGAGATAAAACTATCATGGTTGATGGATGATATCATTGTCTACTTATTAAAATCAGTAAAACCAAATAGCTCATTTAACAGATAACAAAAAAAAAAATGAGTCAAGATTAGGATCAAGATGCAAAAAGCAAAGATTTATACATTGGTCATAAGAATTAGAAAAAGTAGAAGAAAAACAGCTAATTCACAGTAGAAACAAAAATCATAAAGTATTTAGTGATTAAAAAACAAAAGTGTAGGCCAGCAGGTAGACTAGAGGTTAAGGTAATGGGTCCCACATGGCTAGCTTTGCAGGTTGAGTCCCAGACTTAGCAGTCTGAGAATCATGCCAAGGGTGTGTATGTCTGTGTAGGTACCCAAAATCATGAGAGGGGACTGGAGGAAAAGGGATTGAAGTGTGGCCAACGCCCCTGGTGGCGGGGGGGGGGGGGGGATTTCTCACTTTCTCTCTCTGACAAGTGCATGCACTCAATTGCAAAAACAAAAACAAAAACAAAACCACAGTGTTTAAGTCACTCATAGTCACTCATAGTGAAAATATTAAAACTTTGTTGAAGGATAAAAAATAAAACTTAAAATAAAACTTAAATACTAGAATATTTCACATTCCTGGAACATTTAATAATATAGAGTTGTCAACTTTTTACAAATTAATCTGCAAATTCATAGAAATTACAATCACCATCTCAGCAGGATTTTTCAGGTAGTCACATATCTACTCCATAGTTCATATGAAAGGTTAAACTTTCAAGAATAGCCAAGAAATTTCAAAAGAAAAATAAGTCAAAATGATGGTTATTTTGTTGCCAAATAGCAAGACCTACTCTGTAACTATGGTAATTAGTATATTACTATTTTGTTATAAATTAAAAATACAAAGCTAAAAACCTAAAACTCAATCCACAAATATATAGGGAAATATGTTTAGAATGTATCCAAAACCTTTAATGTAATAAAATTAGCATTTCAAACCAGTAAAAGAAAGATAAATATTCAATACAATAATAGGAACAATTGACTATCTATACAAGAGTAAAGTTAGACTTCCACTTTAAAGAATTTATAAAAGCTAATGTCAAATGAAAAAATATGTATGGAGAAAACTGCAGTCTATTTATAGCAAATATAGGAGAAAGCCTTAATTCCTTGGGATCTGGTAGGCTTTCTTAAATTACATACAAAGAGAACACCATGAAGGAAAAGGCTAACAAAATTGGTGACTTAATAACTAAAATCTTCTATAAGGAAGGAGATGCCAGGGCCAGTAGATAATGTTGTGCTTACATCTCTGGACTCCCACACAGCCGACTGTGGTTTGAGTCCCAGACCCAGTAGCTTGAAACTCATGCCAGGTATGGGTGGATGCGTGCCCAGAATCCCAGAAGGAGAATGGAAGATAAGGGACTGTGGGGTGACCATTCCCTTTGGGGGAGGTAATTTCTCATTTTCCCTCTCACTGTCTCTGTCTCTCCAGTGAGTACATGTGCCCTCAGGCAAAAAACCCTAACCAAAAAAAAAATAAGAAGAAAAAGAAAAAGAAAGGAGATGCTGTAAACAAAACTAGAGACAAGTATAGCAGGTTTTTCTTTTTTGTTTTTTGTTTTTGTTTTGTTTTGTTTTATTTTGTTTTGTTTTGCAGAGGTTTTTGCTATAGGGCACGTGCACTCACCAGAAAGACAGAGAGAGACAGAGAGACAGAAAGTGAGAAATTATCCCCCCACAGGGATGGTCACACCACAATCCAAGCTCTCCCATTCTCCTCTCAGGATCTTGGGCACGCACGCACATGTGCCTGGCATGAGTTTAAGCCACCAGATCTGGGATGCAACCCGCGGCTGACTACATGGAAGTCCAGTGACATAGCTATTATGACAGACAACTGCTGGTCCCCAAGGACAGCAGTTTCTTGGAAGAAATAACTTGTATGACAGAAAAAAGAACTAGTAACCACAATATGTAATTTCTACAAATTAAAATAAAAATTAAAAAAATGGACTTATAATGCAAAGAAAGAAACAGGTAATACACAAATAGCCAATACAGACATAAAAACATATGTGACAGAAAAAATTAATTTCTTAGTTAAGATAAAATAACATCAATTCTAATCATAATGTTGAAAGGCAAAACAAACTTGCAGAAAAATACCTACAGTATGGCAATATTATATAAACAAATACACATCCAAATACATGTACAGACAATACCATGCATATTCTAAGTATATATGAACATTTTTAGGGGCTGAGGTTAGGAGAAGCCAGTGGTCTTGGAAATGATTCAAAGTAGGAGAGGAAGCTGATTTGTCTATGATAATTCGTACAGTTTGTTTTCCTTTAAGGAGAGCATTTGTATGACCTACATCATTCAAATATAATGACTAAACATGAAAACATCTCAAGAAAGATACCATTCAGGGTGGAATTTAAGTAAGAATAAAGGAAAGGATTAATAACAGCCTTCAAGGAAATGGAGTGTTTTCTACAAGGGAAGTAAAGTTAGACTCATGTATTTTTACACCACCAATGGATGTTGCTAAGAAAGAGAGAGCATAGCAAAACCTATGTTGTAAAAACAAAAACACATCATCTTAAAGCCAAAATGCAATACCACTCTATAAACATATAATCAAGCATGACACCAAAATTAAGTTTTCGAGCAAGAAAAAACTGTCACACATTTCTGTAGAATTTACATAATGATAAATGCCAATAAAATCAGAGAATAATCAAGTAAAAGAAACACCTGGGACTCTAATAATGGTGCCACTAACTCAAGAGTACATGAGGGTGAGGCTACACAGCAAAGAGAAAAAAACTCGTTGGTGTTATAAAGACAAGCAGAGAGTTCCAAATTAAATAGACTTGTGAAGACAAAATTAATTTCAATCAGAAGGTAAAACGTAACAAAATAGAAGGAAAATATTATTTTTAAAAAGGCTCATAATTCTTCTTTAAATAATAATAAGCTCTGAAAAATTTAGAGAACGACACAAATACATAAACTATTTCAGTGAAATCTTGACCAAATACAAGACCAACTAAAATACAATACTATTAGAGAAAATTTTGGGTGTTCATGAAAGGATGCTAGGAAAATTCTCTTTCAGGTGACATAGAGTTTATACAAAGTGAAAATAAAATGTTATCTTTGTATAACTAATCTATGATAAATACTATTTAAATAATTATAGTACTGTCAATTATGCTATTTGTTATCAACTATTATAATCAATCTCTTTACACGAAGCTTAGAATATATAGTTCTAGTTAAAGAATAGAAGACAATGCTATCAACATGAACAGTAGAAAAAAAATTAGCTGTCAGATTTTGAAAAATTAAGGGAGTCAGAGGAGGAGAAGAATGGGCAAGGATCTAATATTATCTTTCCAAAAAAGAAGCTAGAGAGGTAATGCTAAAGTTGATAGAAGAAAATAAAGTGGCTTAAATACTTTACCTAACAAACCAAAAGTTAATAGTAGGAAAATATAACATCTTCATATGACTATTCAGTTATAGATATCACCAAGTGCACTTAAGAATAAACAGTAAAAAATTCCTACAGGCTGAAAACAAGTGACCTCAGACAGTAATTTGAATTCACACATACACACAGGAAAATTGATCAACATATTTTAAAAGGACCATATGGTATCACTCATTTTTCTTAAATAATGATTTAAGGTTATAAAATTAAAGCTGCCGAGTTTTTCTGTCCATCTAGGATTGTGAGCGCACATACCTGGCAGGTATAGGTCAACTAGGGAAATAAACCTATGATCTTCCATATGGATTCAGGCTCTTTGGCCTCATGTAAGCAGCACATTACCACTGTACTATGGAGTCAGTCCATCTTAAAAGTTCATTGTACAAGGAGCCTTCACAAAGTTTGTAGAAAAATGAAATTAAAAGATAATGTGCGTTTCCGTGAACTTTTGGAAGAGACCCCCTGAATAAAAATATGCATATAATATATGGTTGGACCTATGACATATATCATTGTAATCTGTTTCACAATAATAGTACAAAGAGGTTGGCCAGAACAAAGTTGTATTGGAGAAAGGAAATGATACCAGAGGCTAACACAAATTCAATAATTAAACATAACAAATTGTATAGGTATGTACCTGAATTCATCTATTCATTAAAACTTCCTTAAAAGAGGTGGAATTATGTAAAGTAATAAGTATCACAATCAATTGGTGGGTTTGTAGCATATATTGATTAAAATGTACAATAATAATAGTACAGAAAGTAGAAAGAGGAACTAGAGCTGGACAGAAGTAATGTTTGTGGACCTCTCATCAAAAATAATGCGAGCAAGCGGAACCAGCAGTTAGCGTAATGGCTATGTCGCTGGACTCCCACGTAGTCGACTGCGGTTCGTGTCCCGGACCCGGTGGCTTAAAACTCACGCCGGGCACGTGTGCGTGCGTGCCCAAGATCCCGAGAGGAGAATGGAGGAGAAGGGATTGCAGAGTGACCATCCCCCCTGGGGGGTGATTTCTCACTTTCTGTCTCTATGTCTCTCTCTGTCTGTCTGGTGAGCGCACGCGCCCTACAGTGAAAATCTCTCAAAAAAAAAAAAATAATGCGAGCAAGGAAAGAATGGTAAAATATATCCAAAGTGTTAAGTAAAAACAGTTTCAACCAAGAATACTATACCCAGCAAGATTATCTTACATATGGAAAGAAAGAATAAAAACATTTTCAGATAAACAAGACTTGAAAGAATTTGCCAGTAGCAGACCCACTCTTCTAGAAATTCTGAAAGGAGTGCTTGACCAGTGAAACTAAAGATATATACAGAAATAAGAGAACAAAAGGCAACCAAGAAAATGACCAATCTAATGCTAGGGACAAGAAATATCAATAACAACGTAGAATGTTAACTCCCAGGATTTACATGGAAAGATTGGACCACAGCAACACTGCATATTCAACAGAAGAGAGTTTGAACATAAGACTGAACTGGCAAAATAGAATTTTATGACTTCTGAGTAAAACATTACTGACTTTTTTTTACTATGCTTTGTTTTCCCAATTTAAACAGTTTACTTTCTTTTCAGTTGTTGATAGGTTTAGCAATATGTTAAAATATTTTTCTTGTCTGTTTCTTTAAATGGAAACAAACTTTACTTTGTTCCTGATCCCTCTGGAATTGGAAAATATTTAGAAATATTCTTATTTTGTGGGAGAAGGGTTATTTGCATAAGTTCAATAATGCTTGTTGCATTGATTCAGAAATCGGAAATACTCATTATTGGACAGGGTTTTGACTGGAATGTCATATCTGAAGATTAATTAGAAAACTATGGAACTAAGGTGGATCTCAACTAAGCTAACAGAAGCTCTTAGAAAGATGGCCCAGCACCATAAATAGTTCTGCCTGGCAGAGAGGATTAGAGAAGATATATGAAAGAATTTATAACATAAAATAACCTGGAATTTTCCAGCCCAGCATTGTAATCAGTAGAGATTGCAAAAGAGCAACTATACCAGATAATTATCTTGAGAAAGACTTTGAAGGAAGAAAAAGAGACTAATCTTTGTTAGTAGATGGTATATCACAGAATACACTTGAGTAGGGCTGAATTGAGAAGGTTTATGTGTGCTGGGCCTTTGCTTTTCAACAATTTGAGTAGTTGACATATAAATATTTTCTCAAAAATAAAAAAAAAATTTAAAAAAGAAGTAATGTTTCTGTATGCAAGTGAAATTAAGGCAGTGAAGTATGAAAAATTAGGTTGTTGGGAAAGTCATGAAATGTTTTCCTATGTTTTTCTATTCAAATATGCATTGTGATTTCTGACAACTCAATAGATCACAAGTTAAGTTGTATGTGGTAGGTCAATATATTAAAATGTTACATTGAAAATATTCAATTAATGCAAAAGAAAACAATAAAGGTGAAATAGAGGAACAAAAGTAAATGAACATGTAGAAAAAAGTAAAATTGCAATGTAAATCCAACCATATACATAATAATATTAAATGTGAATAAACTAAAATAATCAAAACAAAAGAAAGAAATTGTCAAACTAGATTTAAGGGAAAAAAAAAGATCTATCTATCTAAATGCTCTGTACAGTGAACATAGATTAGGTTTGGGACCAATAGATAGTATAATGATCACATCACTGGACTCCCATGTAGTCAACAATGGTTCAAGTCCTGGACCTAGCAGCTTAAAACTCACACTGGCATATATGTATGTGTGCCCAAAATCATGAGTGGAGAATGAGATAGGATTGTGGAATGGCCATCCACCCTGAAGAGGTGACTTCTTGCCTTCTGTCTCTCTGTCCCTCTCTGCCTCTCTAACAAGCATAGATACCCTATAGCAAAAAATCTCTCTCAAAAAAAAAACAAAAACAAAAACAAAAACTAGGCTCAAAGATACAAATCAGATAAAAGTAAAAAGATGGGAAAAATATATTTAAAAAAAAGCTGGAATGCCATATCTAAGCCAAAATAGACTTTATTACCAGAAATAAGGAGAGAAATTATATAACAATAATATAACCAATCCATTGGAAAGGTATTACCATTTCAAAAATAAATATGCAGTCATCAACAGAACTCCAAAATTTTTTAAACAAGAAGAGATAGAATTCCAGGAGGAAATAGATGATTCAACAATAATAGAGACTTCAGTACCCTACTTTTAATAGGAGGACAGAAGCAGTCAGAAGATAAACAAGGAAAGGGACCAATATTTAGTGTAATGACTATGTCACTGGACTCCCATGTAGTCAACAGCAGTTCGAGTCCCAGACCCAGTCACTTAAACTCATGCCGGGTACATTTGCGTATGTGCCCAAGATCTGGAGAGGAGAATGAAGAAGAAGGAATTGCAGTGTGGCCACTGCAATTTCTCACTTTCTGTCTGTCTCTGTCTGTCTGGCGAGCGCACAAGCCCTATAGCAAAAACCTCTCCAAAAAGAGATAAGGAAAAAAAAAAGATAAACAAGGAAATAAAATATTGAGCAACACTGTAAACCTACAAAAGCTTAAGGATGTCTATAGAACATTCCACGTAACAATAAAATACACATTCTTCTGAAGTGTATATGGAACACTTAATGAGATAGATATGTGCAAGGTAATAAAACAAATATCAATAAATTTAAAAGGACAACACTCATACTAAGTATGTAAGCTAACCAAGATGAAATGAAATTAATAATCAATAACAAAGAAATTTGGGAAATTTTCAAATATTGGGAAATTATACAACACACTCCTAAATAACAAATATGTCAAAAAATGAGTCAAATGGCAATTAGAGAATACTTTCAGATTCACCAAAATCAAGACACAAAGTACCAAAATTTATAGACGGTATTAAATCAGTGCTTAGAAGAAAATATAATAGAGCTGTAAATATCTATATTAAAAAATAAGAAAGATTACGAATCAGTGTATTAACCTTGTAAATTAAAACAATGAAAAAATGAGTGGAAGTAAATACAAACCAAGCAGAAGAAACAAAATTAGAGCATAAATTTTTGAAATAAAGAATAGAAAAACAATCAAGAAATCAACTAAACTAAAAGAGTATAATGTGAAATGATCATTAAGATCAACAAAATTGACAAATCTTTAGCTTGACTGACCAATGGAAAAAAGATCTTTTGAAAATAGAGTTAACACAAATCAATATCCCAGTTGATCTTCTTTCAGAGATTCACAAGCTAATTATGAAATTTGTATGGATGGGGACCAGTAGATGTAATGGTTACATCTCCAAACTCACACATAGTTGACCATCATTTGAGTTTTGAATTAGGTGGCTTAAAACACACTGGGTGCGTGTGCATGCATATGTAAAATCCTGAGAGGAGAATGGAGAAGGGATTGCAGCATGGCCATCCCTCTTGGGGGATGATTTCTCACTTTCTGTCTTTCTGTCTCTCTTTGTCTCCCTGGCAAGTGCATGTACCCTATAGCAAAAATCTCTCTAAAAAAATAATTTATATGGATGAATCATTAAAAATAATATTGAAGAAAAATAATAGAGGACTCACTCTTATAGATTTCAAAATGCATAACAAAGCTATAGTATTCAAGAGACTGTAGTATTGGCACAAGGATGGACATGTAGATTAAGAAAATAGAATTAGGACTAGCAGTTGGTGTAATGGCTATGGAACTGGATTCCCATGTAGTAGGCCACAGTTCGAGTCCCGGACCTGGTCGCTTAAACTCACACTGGGCACATGTGCATGAGTGCCCAAGAGGAGAATGGAGGAGAAGAGATTGTGGTGTGGCCATCCAACCTGGGGGGTGATTTCTTGCTTTCTGTCTTTCTGTCTTTCTGGCAAGCGCACACACCCTATAGCAAAAACCTCTCCAAAAAAAAAAAAAAAAAAGGAAGAAAAAAAAAAAGAAAAAAAAAAAAAGGAAGGAAGAAAGAAAGACATAAAATAGAATTCAGAGTCAATTAATGAACTCGTATATCACTGGTCAATTGATTTTTTTTAACATGGGTGTCAAGACCATTTAATGGGGAAAGAATAGTGTTTTCAACAAGTAGTGCTGAAACTACTGGATAGGAACATGCAAAAGAGTGAAGTTGGATTCCTACCTTGTATCATACATTAAAATTAACTCAAAATTAATAAAGGTTTTAAATGTAAAATCTAAAACTACAAAACTCTTGGATAAGAGTTAATGTTCATGACCTTAAATTAGACAATGATTCAGAAAAAGTCACATAAAAACTTGTACATGGATGTTTATAGCAGCATTATTCATAATAGCTAAAGGTGAAAATATTCCAAATATCTATAAACTGATAAGTATATAAACAAAATATGATATGCATATACACAATGAAACATTATTAATTCATAAAAAGGAATAAAGTTCTGATTTATGTTACAAAATGGAAGAATCTCAAAAACATTACACTAAGTGAAAGAAGCCAGACACCAAAGGCTACATGTTGCATGATTCTATTTACATGAAATGTCCACAATAAGCAAATGATGAGCAGCAAATATTATATTAATTATTATCTAGGTAGGAACAAAACAGGAGTGACTACTAATGAGTATTGAATATCTCTTTAGAGTGATGAAAATATTTTAAAATTGATTATACTGATGATTTCACAACTGCGATTACACCCAAAAATTGGATTGTACACTCTAAATGGATGAATTGCACTGTATATGAACTATAGCTCAATAAAGCTGTTTTAAAAAACTAGGATAAAAACTATACAACACACCAACTTTCCATTATTTTCATAGATGCAACTACCATTAAAACAATTCCTTACCATACCGATGTATTTTACCACTACATGTAAGCAATTGTAATTGTCATTTACTTATTTACACACCATATAATCTAAGTTATTATATATTTGGCTAGGAAAGAAAAGAAAATTAGAGAAAGTAACAACACCTGAATATTACTGGAAGTTCTTCTCTTCTGTTTGATGATTATTCTGGGGGAAATGGGGCAAAAACAGAAGACATAGGCAGAAATCTGGACATGATATGGTTCTAAGGAAAAAGAAGGCACCAAGAGAAACATACTTTTATTTAGCAATAAACAATTTGACCCCAAGAGGAAAAATACCTCTTAAGAAAACCAAATAGCCCTCCATTAGAAGTGGAAATTTGCCTTCCACTTGACTTCCTAGTAGATTTCATAAGTTTACATGTAACCTAGAATTGAATCACATTATCTACTCACACTAAAATTGGGGACTTAAGTATCCTATTTTTATTCGTTCATCTTGCCTGCCAGAGATTGCACTGATGAACAAAGTAATAGAGGAAAACATGGACAGCCTGTGGCTGCTTCCTTCACAAAGAAAAAAAAAGAAAAAAAAAAAGGGCAAGAGAGAAAGGAAAAAAAAAATGGTCTCCAATTATACACATTAGCCTTAATTTTGGCCTTTGGGTGATCAGATAATGGTTCTGCCCATGAAATGAATTCTTGTGGCAAGCCCATGGTTTTCAACGTCAAAAATAAAAGCTTCCAATTAACTGTCAAAAGCTTTTCCAGCATCTGGAGACAAGAGTAAATTGGAGTCTTTTATATCGGTAGCTTTTGACATTATATTAAACAATCTTCTAGGGTTGTCATAGTCCATTCTCCTTTGTATGCATTCCCATTGGTTTGTGTTTATCAATCATTTTATTAGGCCATCTAATCTTTTAGCACAGTTTCCACATTTCTTATATTTGAGTAAATTCAAGGGACACTTGGCCACTGTGAAGTAAATCTTCATATCCTGTTTGAAGAGAACAAGACCAGGGATATTTTTCAGAATGCAGGATTATAGTATTTCATCTTTATTTTTTCCTCCAAAAAGTTTCTCTTTCATGGGGTTACACGCAGCTGTCTCAGCAATAACAGCCATAGAAGATACTATATAGACAGCTAAGGCAATAAATCATAGATTGTATATTGCTATAAACTTTTCCATGGGATAAATATCATAGCTATTAATCTATGCTTAAAGTGTGAGAGACTTTCTCTGTAAAATAGAACATGTTTCTATAAAGAATTTGTTTCCAGTATTCTCTCTGCTCTCAAGGATTTTCTTTGTTTTACATTTGAAAAGGTAATCAAGTCACATAAATGAGCAAAGGATTTTTCATTTGCTCCTAACTCCAAAACTTTTCAAGAAAAGTTGGAAGCAGAGAAGCCTTTTTTTTTCATTATTTCTTCATATGTTAATATCCACAGCTATTTTCTCATTTGATTTCTATCTTCTTTGTTCCTTTTTCATAAGAATATCTGCATTTACCAAACTTAACTTGTGTTCCTTTTGGATTCATAAAAGCATATATTTTTCTTTAATCAAAGTCTGTGTTCCCTGGGAAGCTAAAAATGATTCCAGGCTGAGTGTATTATGTATTAACAACAACAACAATAAAAAATAGCAAAATCATTCATATTCATTTTTCAAAATACTTCTCAGTCCAGTTTAGAAAGTCTTTACTTTACTGGATTTGTTCAATGGAATGTTTTATCATTACTGCAATTGAAATATGCAGATGACTAACCATATACATATAAAAAGACATTGAGCATTTGTACCTGGATGAAGGGAGTGGGGTTCTTCTGGAGCAAATAAGTAAAGGAAAGCAGTGTGATGATGCTCTAAACTTCTTGATGCCCTTTTTATTAGTATCCAGTCACTTCTAGGATAGACATGTTAACATTGGGTGGAGGAAAAGTCATGACGCATTTTTGCATAGAAAATAATTTTCTCACATCCTGGTCCTTCTTGAAGGGCCAGAAAAAACTTGACGTTGACCTCTCCTTAGTCCTGACACTCAAGGGAACCCCATCAGTGATATTTTAGCATCAAAGGGCAAAGCAGTGGGACCCAGGGATGCTATCTAATCTTGCTTTCTGTCCCTCTGTCTTGATCCGTGCACTTTCTTTCACATACTATTGGAGTCAAAATCAAATGTTCTAACCCTAATTCCAACCTCCTATCTTCATTAATCACTTATACTTTGATGTCCATATAACACTGCTTTTAATCATTTGCATTTTACATTCTTTCTCTGATTTTGTCTCTTTTGCCTAGGAATTTTCCTTTGCCTGTCCATTCTAATAGATGTTATGTTGATTGAAGTGTTACTTGTTCCTCCATCTCTCTCTCTACTCTTTTACCTTTCTCCAAGTTCCTAACCTCCCAAAAGTGCCACCCAAATTTCAACCTCTTGCCCTCTAAAAGTAGAACAAAAATATTAATGACAGGGATAGGCAAAGTTAAAATGATTTAATATCTCAATAATGGTAGGTCTTTTATTGAGATATTTAAAAAATAAAAGTAAATTTAATTGCCAAAATAATGAGAAGCTATTTGCTGATGATAATGTACATAGTAATATCTTTGTTTTGACTGAAAAGAATGGTATTCATGCTGGAAAAACAAATGTTGTACAGTGTAGAGACATAGGTGATTAAGTATAAATAAGTTTTTAAAAATAAAATAAAATAAATATAATGGTAGGTTCGTTGAACCTTTTGGAAGAAATTTGCAGCATTCTTCTATAGCAATTTAGGCTATATTTCAGGATGCTAGTTTACTTCCTACCAGCCTGAGTTTCTAAATTATTGTTAACCCTACAGTACATAAAATCTGATGAAAACAGAAACTCCATTTTTCTTTATATTTTCTCTGTATCAGAAAATTCTGTTAAAATCTCTTGTTTTGTTTTGTTTTGCTTTCCAGTTATGCAGAATGCTATAGATAGTTTGTATATGGCGTGAGGTTGTTGAGATGAAGACAGTGATATGACTGGCTAATACCAATCGGCTACTTCCTATGCAGGTCAAGCCCTTTGGTTAAGTGTTGTAGTATATGGGCTATCTCATTGGAGCCCCACTGCAACTATTATCCTCATTTTTATACATGAGGAAACTAAGGCTCACAGAAATTCATTTACCTGCCCAAGAGACTAGAGTAGCCAAAAATCCAATTCAAAACAACTCAGGAAAATGTAAAGAAACAGTACATGGACAGGGACATGACTACCAAGAGTGGAAAGCTGCATACTGTATTCCAGTGCCCCATATTAGTAAACTGGTGGCCTGAAAGTTTCTCTGCATAGATATAAAGCCATGCTCTTCAATTTAACAATGTTACAATATTAGGTCAAGGCATCAGAGGGCTTTATCAAGAGCAGCAAATGCATGAGACCTGAAGGGCTTGTGACAGCAGGCAGAGCTTCAGAGAATAGAAATGTGCTTTTCTGCAAGACCCATTTCCACCCCTGAATGCACCATGCCCTGGATGTGGACCACACACTCAGAGGAATTGTAGCTGTAGTCAGAAGCACTGGCCTGGTTTAATGCTTTAATAGAAGATGGAGGCCTTGCTCAAAGAGTTCCTGTGACCAAGCTGCCATCACTAGGCCTATCAAGAGGGCAGTTCACATATGGCCGTCTGCACAGGGTATCACAGAAGAAACCCATAATAATTATTCCTAATATCATCATGACTATCCCCCAGCCATGGTTACAAGTGTGACTCTGGAGTCAGACTACCCAGATTTGAATCCCAAGCCTACTGTTTATTAGATGTGTATTCTTGGATAAGTTATTTTACATTTCTCTGGCTTCTCTTATCTGTAAAACTGAAGTAATTATCAAGCCTACGCTATCAGATTGCTCTGAGGAGTTAATGCATGAAAAGTCATATTTGTACCAACCCATAATAGACCTTTCATAAATATGAGCTAGTGTCATTATAATCATCATGACTATTGGCCATCATATCTGCCTCGGGATTTGGAGGTGAGAGAAAAATCACTGAGCTCCAGCAGCAAAGATGCCCTCTTCTTACAAGCAAAGCCTTCACTAACGAAACCCCACGCTCAGACTGTGACACACCAGGCTCAACACTTTTCTCACCTCCTTCCTTTGCCACCATCCTACAACAGACCCCATTACTTCCTACCGATGCTATTGCAAAAATCTTTCAGAATTGACTCTCAAGTGCATGTTTTTCCTTCTCTAATCAAGCATTGATATTGCTACAAGATCAATCTCTCTTCTTGAGGTCAGAGTTTCTATCTTGTATATTTTCTGAAACTCTATCTCTTGCACTAGACCATGTGCTAAGAGGAGGCTGAATTAATGTTTTCCAATATCACTGTGCGACCCTTTGAAAGGGCAGAAAATGCTGACTGCAAAATATTTTTAAAAAAAGAAAGTAAAAGAGAAAGAAAGAAAGAAGAAAGGGAGAGAGAAAGAAGAAGCAAAAAAGGGAAAGAAATATGCTTGTGGGAAAGAGGGAAGAAGGAAGGAGAAAAGGAAAAAGGAAGGAGAAGAAATGAAGGAAGGACGGACAAAGGAGATACTCAACAATAGTAACGATTGTGCTGTATTAGTAGCGGTAAATTCCACTGACACCACGTTTTACCGTTTACGTATCACTTTCACATGTTCTAGGAGGGAGGCAAGGCAGGTGGTGTCCTCATTTTGAAGGAAAGAAAACTGAAGATTGATTATAGGTATAATGTGACTCAGTGAGAACTAGGTCCTAAATTGCCTGGGTTAGGGCTATTGAGTTTTAACTATATATTTCATATGATTTGCTAGTGTATTAATTCTATTGTATTCTGTATTATAGTTCTTTATATAGTGCAATTGAGTGAAAGCAGGGTACCTTTATCAAGTTAAATTATTAGTGATAAAAAAATCAAACAAAATGTTTCTACCTTCAAAAATATTTTAAAAAATGGAAATGATGTGATCCTTAGACGTTGCAATATTTGTTTATAAAACCATATCATCAAAACTCTTTTTCTCTTATTTCTTCATGGTTTTTACCAAGTTGGGTTTCCTACTTCTTCTACCATTGGTATGAAAACTCGTACTATGTCTTTCAAGGGTTAATATATGTGTTTTATGGCAGTATTTGTGTTTTGTCTCATTTGTTTTTATTGAAAATACTGTTCATTTCATTAAGCTATTTTACAGATGATGCTTTTTTATTTTCCTTTGAGGAATAAATTTGAGGTTGCTAAAAGAAATCCCCAAGCCTGTGCTGAACTGTTTCGGCCTGGTTTAATTGTTTTGATAGGTAGTTGAGGATGGTGAAGACGAGAGCTGAATAACTTTGCCTGTAATGGCATTAAACTATGTAAGTTCCACTTTGGACAATACTTACTTTTAACTCGTGATCCCTGGTATACCAAATAAGCTTTATGTTTTCAAACCTACTCGTGATCTAGAAGCAAAGGAATACTAGTGTCTTTTAAACTTTGTTGTATGGTTTTCTTTTTGGAAAACAAAACAAAAAATTCTAAATTGTTTTGCGGTAATAGAATTTGGAGGGTATAACACCTATCCATTATTTGTACGTAAAATAAAGGCATGTCTAAAGTTATTAAAAGAAGAGAAGAAAAGAAATACTTGAGCCTTGGTGACCTTACAAAACAAATGATTCTGGGAAGTCCAATGTCCTAGGCCCCGAGCGAGGCTAACAGTAGCACAGAGGGTGGTGGGCATGTGCACAGAGAAAGCGAACAGCTTGCTTTCTCTTTTATAGCCACCAACTCTTATGAAAGCTAGCCCCTTGTTGTGAGATCTAAAACTCCCTGGGTCTCCCAGGACATCATTAATCTATTCATCCAAGTACTGCTTCTGTGATACAATCACCATGAACCAATCACTACTTCGCCCTGGGACAACATAAAGGAATTGTTTGTGCTTAATACTTTTACAATACAGTCAATACAATCAAGTACCAACACATCAATTTCTGGGGTTGGTATTTAAGCCATACCAATTGAAAAGTTCTGCTGTTTCATAGTCCCTAATTTATTGATTTCTGATTTTCTTTTTGTAATTATCTTATTTTCTATAGGCTTATTTTTTGTTCTAATTTCTTCATTTAATGTTTATGTATGTATTCATTTTAAATTTTTCTTATCTCTGATAACATTAAAGATATATCTGTTGATATAAATGAGGCCATAACCTGAGGTTTGGTTATATATTAATATTCCTAATAATCTATAATAACCATTTTGATCTCCCTTTTAATCCAATGGTTATATAAAAAGTTCCCTTTTTTATAATTTCCAAAGAAATTGTTTCTTTTAAACAGTTGTAGTCAAAAAATTGGACCCGCAGTGCTTACCATAATGCATAGTATATTTATTTAATAAAACTTAGACCTTATTAATACCATAAAAAATTGACCAGTGATTATTTTTACACCTGAAATTGACTTTTGTAAATGTTCTATAATACATAAAAAGGCATATTCTGCTTGTATAATACTAAGTTTGATATTAATAATCTAATTAACACTAGCACTAACAGCGATAAAATTCTGCATATGTATATTGATTCTTGTGAAAGGCAATCCTTTTGCCTTCTTGATAAGTGAAAGGCCAAAAATATCTAACAGATGTAATAACATTTTGTAGGACATTGTGTTATTGATGACTTGTCCTGGTGTTTCAACGTATTTTGCATTATATAATTCAACCCATTTCACCACTAGCTAATTGTATCTTGTATCAGTATTAACTTACTTTTTCCTATTAAATGCTTTTTTACTTGATTTCTAATTCAATTTATGCCAATTTATACTGTACCTACTTCCTGTTGGTCTCATGTAACAGGATGTATCCTTGCCCCACTGTTCTAACTTTCTTTTATTTTAGTTTTATTTTAAGAGAAAGATATAGAGAAACAGACACTCCAGACAGTGCTTCATGATTCTGTCCTTCCATTTCAGCCTCCAGCCAGCCAGAACCACAGACTTGCTGACACCTGTCATGTTCAGATCAGTCCAAGACCTGAATCTAGGCCTCCCATGTAGCTCCAGCATCATGCAGTGGCACCTTATTGCCTGTGCCACTCACTGTTGCCAGGTGTGCTGTTTTCTACTTTTCTATGGTCACGTGTTTTTTTAGCTATATCATTGACATCATGTAATTGTCAAAGTCACAAAGAAAGTACTTAGTAACTTCAGGCCTAATTAAACCTTAGAGCTGACATTTTTCATCAGATTATTCTACCTCAGATCACGTATTCAACATGGATGAAGCTCTACCATGATAGACATTTGCTCTAGGAATTTTACTGAGGTACAGTGCTACATCCTGAGGATCCAGATTTGAAGGCAATATAGGATCCCATCCCCTTTAGTGTGATCACCACCTATTGGAAATGGCTGCTCTGTAAACTAGTGATTTTGTTGTGATATCTAAGTACTACAACAGATCCAGGAATAGGGCTTTGTAGGGGGACAGAGAAAGAAGTGATTTACTCTCCCTTCAGGGGTCGCTGAGAAGGTTGACGAGGAAGCCTTTCCCAAAGAGATGAGACTTCAGCTGAATTATGGGGTATTAACTATTCCCTACAAGGAAAAAAAAAAAAGGAAAAATCTATTCTAGGGGCAAGAGAGAACATCTATAAAAGCAAAGAGTTTATGTAAAGGTGTCAATGTTGACGTGAGAGACTGCAAGTATATGGCTGGAGAACAAGTGCCTTCATGGCAATGGCAGAAGTGAAGCTGGCAGTATTAAGAGGTTCCAGACCCTGAAGGAATTTTGGCATCATCCTGAGGTGATTGAAACTCATCCTGTTAAGTGATAAGGAGAGAATGACATATAGTAAATAAGAAAATGTCATCATTCAGTTGGATTGTTGAAAGACCACCCTGCAATAAATATAGAGATTGGACCTGGAATGGTCTATAACTGAAAGAAAAGAAAATAAGGGCTAACCCTGTACCATATACTCTCATGGTTGACCAGAGTTTAGGTCTCCTGGCCCCAGAGGCTCAAAAAATGTTAGGTGTAGATGTGAATGCCTAGGATCCTGACAGAATGGAGGATGGAGAAAAAGTATTGTGGAGTGAGTAGACCACATGGGGTTGGGGGTGGGAGTGTTTCTCTCTCTCTTACATGCACCATATGGCATTAAAAAAAAAAAAGATAGAAAACAAGTCTATGAGGAGGTTATTGCAAGTCCATATTACAGCAATTTTCATAAGGTTTTGAGTTCTCATTTGATAAATAAAATTGTCATCCACTGTTTCCCTTCTGTCTTGACTGCCAAGAACTTTAAAGACATTTAATCCTCAATCACAATAACTGCATTAGTCCTTTGAATTAGTATATTTTTGTTCACCTCCATTTCATGGTGTATTAGTTTTCCATTGCTGCTGTAACAAATTACCACCTATTTAGCAGCTTAAAACAACATAAAATTATTGCACAGTTTCCATGTGTCGGAAGTCTGATACACTTCTTACTGGGCTAAAATGAAGGCATCTGCAGAGCTGTGCTCTTTACTAGAGGTTCCAAATAATAATCTGCTTTGAAGCTCATTCAGACTGTTGGCAGGATTCAGTTCCATGCAATTGTAAAACTGAGGTCTTGGTTTCCTTGTTAGCTGCCAGACAGGGCTTGTTCTCTGCTTCAAAAAATGTATCTGTATTCCTTGATTTATGTTCCCCTTCCTCCACCTTTAAACCAACCAACAGTGGTTTGGGTCCTTCTCATGCTTGAGATATCTCTGCCCTCCCTTTTTGCCACTTCCTTCCTACTATGTCTCACGAATGGATTTTTGTGTTTATTAATGACAATGTGTATGTGCACATGAGAGAGACAGAGAAAGAAAGAAGCACCCTCAAAAAGGTCTTTTCTTGCCATGATTTTTCTTTCTTAGCCTTCCAGTTCATCAAGATCTTGGGCACAAGCTTAGGTACCAAGTATGTTTTCAAGCTCACCCAGGAACTGGAACTTGCTGTAGGCCACATGGCTTCTAGCATTGCAGTTTGCTAGTAACTGGGTTACCAGGTTGGGCCCATAATTGATCTTATATCTTCCTCTTGTGTTTTTGTTTTTGTGGGGTTTGTTTTAGAGTTTATTTACCTATTTTATGTTAGTCATTTACATCTCTGTCTGCAAATTTTTCCAAAGAGTCATCTTTTCTCATAGTGCAGCCTCCATTTCTAAATACATCTGTGGCCTACCATAATAAACCTCAGTTTACGAACATGGCAAAGAGTATGGTAATCATTACTGCTGCACACCAAATATTTCCCATTTACAGGCATTTCATACAATGGCATTTCTTTACTCCCTTGGAGTTTGCTGGAGTTGTGCTATTTGATGTGCTGAGGAAATATGTACATCACTTACTGTGTAAGCTAAAGAGGTAGGATGTGATTAGCCATAACTCTACATTTCTCTGTGCCACAGTTATGTGCAATATTTCAGGTCATGCTTACTCTACTAACTTAGGTTCTGGACTTAGAGCAAGGTAAAGCAATGTCTTCCAGATAGATAAAGGGTGAAGAAGAAATAAACTTCTCTTTTTTAAGTCAGCAAAATTTTAGAATTATTTGTTACACACCATAACTCTCCCATCTTGAGTGGACTGGATAGAGATGCTAACCAACAGAAATTAGTACAAAGAAGTAGGCTCCTACCATAATGAAACTTTGGCACTGATTAGCAACTGTGAGGAGGGAATCAAGGAGAAATAGAGAGGCAAGACATTTAAGGCACACAGAAATGGAGGATTGTCTGTTGATGATAACGTATATGATAATATCTTTAACTGGACTGGTGTGCAGTATATTTATGCTAGGGAAGTTCATTTTACAAGCTGTTGTGATGCACAGTGATTAAATGTATACAATAAACTTATAAAAGAAAGAAAAATAAACTGTGGTGAGAGAAAACTGTCCATGGAACTAGAGAATGGTGATGCATGTAATGCAATGGCAAACTCTTTGATAAAATTGCCATGCGCTATAACTTGGAAGGAATACCATATACCTTATAAACTTGGAAAATAGGAAAACAAAATATTAACAATAGATGTTGGCTGCTATAACTTCTGACAAGTTATTATGGTATAAACAAGCTGAAGAAAAGACTAGTTGGTTTTCAAACAGGAATAAAAAGGAAATGGAAAGTTTACAAATTCAGAGGCCAGTCAATATTAGAATGACTACCTCTCATACTTACATAGTAAAATACATATTAATAAGTCTTTCCTCTACTTATAAAGGCTGATTAAAACTCAGCCTTGGGGAAACTAGAAGACAGCATAATGGTTATGTTGCTGGAATCCCATGTAGTTGACCACGGTTTGAGTCCCAGAACCAGTGGCTTAAAACTCACCCCAGGCATATGTTTGTGCAACCCCAAAATCAAGAGAGAAGAATGGGGGAGAAGGTATTGTGGCATGGCTGTCCCCCCTGTAAGGTGATTTCTAGTTCTTTGTCTGTCTCTCTCTGTCTCTGTGGAGAGTGCACACATCCTATAGCATAAATCTCTCTCTAAACAAAAACAAAACAAACAAACAAAAACAACAACTCAGCCCATGACATGGTGGTTAAGGCAGCTAGATCTCCCATGACTAACAATGCAGTTGGAGTCGCGGACTGGGGCTTGAAAAACACACCAGGCATGTGACCATGAATGTCCAAAATTCTGAATGGTGGGAGAAACAGAAGAGAAGAGATCATAGTGTGACTATTCCCCATAGGAGGAGGGTGATTCTCACTTTCCCTTTCTCTCTGCTTCTCTGTTTCTGTTTCTCTGTCTCTGTCTCTCTTTCTGGTGAACATGCATGCCCTCTAGACAACTGAAAAACAAAACTCATCCTTGCACCTAACATTAAATTAAGTGCATAACAAAGATAGTAACCTAATTTTAGAAATATGGAATATACTTAATATGTGTGTCAGTTTCCTATTGCTTCTATAATAATATACTACAAATTTGGGACTTGAAATAATGCTCCTATGGGTCTGATGCTCTGAAGTGATAAATAGGGCTCTCTAGGCTATAATCAAGGTGTGAGAAGTCTCTTTTTTGGAGACTCTAAGGCAGCCTTTCCACCTTCATTCTTTCTTCTATTACATACTCTGATATTAGTTCTCCTGTCTTTGAGTATTGGTTTTAAGAAGGCTGGTGATTACATCAGTCCACATGGATAATTCAAGATAATCTCCCTATTTTAAGGTTAACTGATTAGAAAACTTAATTCTATCTGCAATCTTAATTCTCCCTGTCCACTTAACATATTCACAGGTCTAAGGATTATGAATGATGTGGACAACTTTGGAGACCATAATTCCATCCACGGAATAATGAGACCTAGAAAACCATTTAAACTGGAAAAAATTGTTTAGAGAAAAGAGTAAAAAATATGTTTCTAGTCACAATATGTACAATAAAACTAAGAGACTGAAAAAGAGAAAGAGAGACAGGCATGGGAGTGAGAAAGCAAAGACACTTAACAGAGTATTATATCTAAGAAGGAACAGTCAGGAGTTTTTGACACATGCAGCTGACTCAAATCAAAGAGAAGAATCCAGTGAAGTTTCTGAGAAAATTATATAGCCACAAGAATCAGCCAGAACTGAAAGAGAGTGTGACAGTTCAAGACTTAAAATAACACTAAATCTCTAGCCATCATTGAATCAGATGTAGGCTAAGAAGCCTGCCTAACCCACAAGGAGATATGTACCCTGAACCCACCTAAAATCTGTCCACAGAGTAACATGAAAAGGAAGACTCAGAAAACAAAGCAAAGGACCATGGATTCTATGAAACAAGGCAACCCTCTGGGGAGAGGGACCCTTGATAAGATTTGTCCAGTAGGACCTCAGAGTTGTAACATCCCAATCCAGGGATTGTGGTATCCCTACTATTTGTACATTTTTCAAACTACAGGGTTTGTTAAAATTATTCGGGGCTAGTTTTATCATTGTATACTGCATGTGGATAGGTTAGCTGAATAAGGAGGTTAATAACATGTCTTTTAGTTATAAGTCTGTGGATTGCCAGGAGCCATATCTGGAACTGGTGCTAATATTTTACATCACCCCTGATATGAGGCTACTGGAGATCCTCAACCCTGTGCTTGGTGCTGTGACTGGAGGAGACTTGAGATTGTCTCTCTTGGAAAAAGAAGATAGGAAATGTATTTCACCTAAGGAAAGTGGAGATGAGCCATAGTTGGTAAACTGTGACAGATTCTGAGAGTCATGAGTACTGCTCTCTAATACCCTGAACTTACTCTCTTCCACCCATATAAAACAATGAACTCCTTTTTTTGGTTGCTTAAGGCAATTAAGTACTTCAGGCCATTGGACCATCACTTTTAAGTCACTTAGTTCTTAATGTTAAAAGATGCTCCTTAATTACTTAACTCTAATTCTTAATTAAGTTCTTTGTTCTTAGTTAACACTTAATTCTAATTCTTAATGGTGCAAGATGCTACCAAATTCTCTCCCTCCTAAGGTGATCCTAGAAGTGTGTGTGAAGATAGAGCTTCCATCAACCATTTGGAATTTTCCCACTGACCCACTTCAAACAGTATGAAGAATAAAAACACTTTTGTTGTGACTGGGAATTACTTGTTATTGCAGCATAAGTGAGCTTATACTAACTGATCTTGAACATAAAAACTTTTCTTTATTCACTTTGTAAAACTTTTACATGAGGTTCCTTTAAATAGAGGATCCCCTAAGATATTTTAATAAAAACACATATGAATGCTATATATACAATATACTTTCAAGGATATACTTATTACAGAAAGTAAGTTATTAATATATTAGGCCAGACCATGGTATGGTGGTTAAGGCAGCTGGATCCCACGTAGCCAACTACACAATTCAAGTCCCAGATACAGTGGCTTGAGAAACACAAGTGAATGTGTATCCATGCCTAAAACCCCAAAAGGAAGGAGAAATGGAGAAGGGATTGTGGCATGACCATTCCCATGAGGACCATATAACTTCAGCTAAAATAACTGTTGTCAGATAAGTGTAGCAAGAAGATGAGAAGGTGAAGGATCCGTGTTACACATAGAGCTGAGCCAGCTGGACCTCCCTGTCACTTGGCACTAGGCTTCAGGTCTACAGATTAAGTTTCAAGTTAAAAACCCAAATTTCAGGCAGATTTCAACCAAGACTGGGATGTCACTGAAATAACTAGGCTACTATGTAGCATAGAGAAATGTTTTTTTTTTAAGAGTGTTACCATCTAATTCCACTTTATTCTTTTTTTTTCTTTTTTTTTTTTTTAGAGGTTTTTGCTATAGGGTGTGTGCGCTTGCCAGGCAGAGAGAGACAGAGAGATAGAAAGCGTGAAATCACTCCCCAGGGGGGATGGCCATGCCACAATCCCTTCTCCTCCGTTCTCCTCTCGAGATCTTGGGCATGCACACACACGTGCCCGGTGGGAGTTTTAAGCCACGGGATCCGGGACGTGAACCGCGGTCGACTACATGGGAGCCCAGCGACATAGCCATTACACTAACTGCTGGTCCCCCTATAGCTGATAAATTTCTGCAGTGGTTATTTCAGATTCTAAATTAATAATTATTAATAATAACAGGTGGCCCTTTTATCTCACTAGCAAAGACTGGTCATAATGTAAATATTAAGAGAAAAACTAATCATGAAGAAACTGAAAGGAAAGCTAGAAGATTATGATAAAGAAGGGAAAAGAAGAAAAAGGAAGAGTAGAGAGGAAAGGAGAGACAAAAATGAGTAGTAACCCCCTCAAAAAAAAAAAAGAAACAACAACTTCATTAGTTCTGAGAAGTCTGAGAACCAAAATAAGGATGCTGCTGTGGGAGCCAGGGGAGATAACTCAAATAGTAGTTGAGGCAACCAGAAAGGTAAAAGAGAATGCAGGTTTAACAGGGATGCAGGCAGTTAGCTGCAGCCTGGGAATAGAATAATGGTAGATAGTCACATCAGAGTATCCAGAGCAGAGAAATGTCAGTGAAAAACATCTCCTAGCTATGCCAGTACCCATCTTGTCTTTTGGCTCCTAGTTTTCCACAGCCAAGAGGATCTCTGGGTGCCCCTGAGCAGTCAGACACCCCTTCCCTTAGATAGAAGGAGGTTTATTACATTTGACACCAAGAACTCTGAAGAAAACAGAAAAGAAAATGCTTAATCATTTGCAAAGGTGCCAACTCAATTTCCTGACAAAGTACAAAACAGGGTAAAATTTAAAAGATAAAAACAATTCATCTTATTTTTTGCTCAGGTAAGAATTTGAAATAATGTCTTGCTTTCCAATCAACAGTTTTCTTCCTTATTAAAGAGTACAGCAATCTTGGGAATATACCTGAAGATGTATTGCAAAGCTGGCATAAACATTTCATTCCACACCAATATCATTTAAACTAAAATTCATCTGAGTTTATAAACTGAAAAGATGCAAACACAAAGTTGGCATTCCTTTAACATTTTCAGAGATAATAAAAGTATATAGTGACTGCTTTAACCCAAGAAGCCTGTCAAAATGTTGGCAATATTGCTCTTAGCTGTTTCTAGCAGCACATCTCATTTGAAATATTTTCCTCCATTAATTTTTTTCTGTTTAATAAAAGGTTTTAGCATTAAAGTCCTAAAGGCATGAAGACATGTTCTTGGGGCCATAAAGCATATATTAAACCTTTCCTTATGACTTAAAATCTTCAAAATAGCAGCCATGTTTTGTGTTAATTGAATTCTCACTTGTCTGTATTCAGTTTTTACTTGATTTGGGTTTTGTAGTAAAAAAGAATCGAAGTCAAAAGATGTGCCAAGTAGGAACCACATTCATCTCCATGAGCCTCAGTTCTCCATCTGCAAAATATTGGGTCTTTGGGAAAGTCATGATGCAATTCAGAAAGATGCCTCATGACTTTTTCAATGCGCTACTAGGTACAACAATATCAGTATTAGCTCCTTTGTTGTGTTTAGGAAACACAATGAATATAGAAAATTAAGTGATTTAAACAGAAAAAAAAAGTATAATTGGAAACTGGAGGTATGTATTATTATTGGTGTTACTATGATTTCTCTTTTCTAATATAATTAATGTGATGGCAGCGCTAATTGAAGGGCTCATAAAAGATCAATTGTAGGGAACCAGCAGTTAGCGTAATGGCTATGTCGCTGGACTCCCACGTAGTTGACCGGGGTTCGTGTCCCGGACCCGGTGGCTTAAAACTCACGCCAGGCGCGTGTGCGTGCATGCCCAAGATCCCGAGAGGAGAATGGAGGAGAAGGGATTGCGGCGTGACCATCCCCCCTGGGGGGTGATTTCTCACTTTCTGTCTCTATGTCTCTCTCTCTGTCTGTCTGGCGAGTGCACGCGCCCTATAGCAAAAACCTCTCCAAAAAAAAAAAAAAGATCAATTGTATAGTCAAGCAAGTTTTTGTGTATCTAGAAACTCCATGAATCAGGCATCACAGGATGCTTATAACTGTCCAGAAAACTGAGACCTTTAAGACACTAAGAAACTCAATTATTTCATAACCATTGAAGCAAGAGAGAGTGGTGATGAGCAAGCAGTTAGGTGGCAATCATCGGGGGTAAAGTAGAGAAAGTCAATCTAATCTTATCTCAGTGCTTCTCAGACCTTCAATGTGCCACACATCATTTGGGAATCTCATTAAAATATGACTTCTGATTTAGCCAGACTGGGACAGAGACTGAGAGTGTGCATTTCTAATGAGCAGTGTAGAAATTATTGTAGTGTAATATGTTGTAATACCTAATTGTCAGATTATATCTTAATAACAGTCTCCACAGACCATGCCTTCTAGAATAGCCCCAAAGGAAATTTGTGCTAGGGTCCTAAGGATAATATTAGAGGACTGAAACTCTAGAGTCTGAGAGTGCAGTTCAATTGGTAGGACATTCCCCACAACAGCACAGGCAGGAGGATTCTGGAGGAGAAGGAAATGCCAACATTACAAATTACAAGCTGGGTGATGTCAAGTCAAATGCCAACAAGTGGGAACTGCTTGAGTTGGCAGAGAAAAAGAAAAGTCACCACTCTGAGGTTGAAGCAGGAGATTATCATGCTAATTAAGAGCAACTGAGGGGCATCTGGTGGTGCAGAAGTAACACAACACTCTGCAAAGCTGGACCTACATGGGAAGGTCAAGTTCATATCCCGAGGCCTCTCTGCATATGCGAGATGCATTGTTCATGTCCATGATCTAAGATGGCTGAAGCTGGTGGTGAATCGCATGTGAATACCTTGTTGAGGGTTTTTGTCTCTCTCTCTCCTCTCTCTCTCTTTCCTCTCTCATGGAAGAAATGAGGAAATAAACTTAAAAAAAAAAAAGGTGGAGAGAGGATAAGTAAAACTTTCCGGGGAGACCTTGAGGATATCATGGAGAGATTTCAGCTGAGGTACCAGTGATACTAGTGAAGGGCATTGACTTAGAACATTTTTTTCTATCATCATGAACCTGGTGAGCTCAGACTAGTTCAGGCTGATGTTACCTGGAGAAATGTGGGTTATGTAATCACCCACATTTTCTTTCTTTTACAGTCATCATTAGTATCGGCATCCTCAATGTAAGAAGATAATATCCCTGAGATTGTTATTGGAAATAAAGAATTCCCCCAAGCAATCTGACTAATGGGCAGGGGCATTCTCTTGGTGTTTCTTTAGTATGGGTAAAACTGAGAGTCAAATAAAGCACAGGTTGTTCTGATTACAGAACAATCTTGCCTAAATAGAAAAAATAATGTCTAGCAAGTAGAATTTTCAGGAGATACAATACATAATAGCAGATATTTCAACATTCTCATATTTAGAAACGATTGAGAAAGAATTTGCAAGGAATCCAAATAATGAAGAAAACCAAAAAAGTAAGCCATGAGATGTCATCAGTATACGTGTTTTCCAGACCTTTCCACATATTGTACTTTCTCCAAGTAAGATACTCTATTCCAGAGAACCCTGTTTAATAGGTAGTGGTTTCTCCTCAATCCCAGTTCCTCTCTTTCTCGATCCCATCAGGACATTTGGTACACACCAATACCTACCCAGAGTGTTTTTGAAGCTGCCAGGGCTGGGATTCCAAGTGCCGTAAGACATGTAGCTCTCTATGCAGGGAGCTTTGCTACAGGTCCAGCCCCTTACTTCCCGTATTGCTACTCCAATTGGCGATATGCAAAAAAGGTCAAAGGAAAGACAAGTTGAGATGAGTGATTCTTTTTCTTATTGTTTGTTTGTTTATTTATTTATTTTGTGAAAGAGAGACAGATAGCATTGCCATTCCTCCATACATCTTCTAGCCTTCCAGCCAGTCAGGCTACAGAGGTCATTTCAGCATGTTAAGATTGACCCAGGATCTAGAACCTTCCAAGTGGCTCCAGCACCAGGCGGCAGTGCCCTACTACCCGGGCCATCATGGCTGGACCTGATTCTTCAATTTTGCTCAGCATGAGACTTAGAAGTGCCAGGCATCCTTCCTGAGTTCCTCTATTATTTCATGACTGACTCTTTTATAAGGCAGATTACTACATTTTATGTGCAAATGTCCTGTCTTCTTCAATAGATTATAAACTTCTTGAGGGCAAGAATTCACTATTCCTACTTTATAAATGACTCAAAACGATGTTCTAAATTTATTAAGGTCCAGATAAATTGATTCATTCAAATTTTAAAATATCTCCAGGATTTTTATAGATCCAAATGTGTGATTAAGTTGAAAGAATTTTTACACCTTTCTATTCAAGTGAGGGTTTCAGATCCTGACTCTGTTTTAGAATGAAAGTAACCTGCTCATCATTCACTTTTCCCCTGGGCCTCTGAAATGAAAGCTAAGCAGCCAGGCTTCCTTTACCAGGAAATGTGATGTTAAATCTCTCTTCCTTCCAACACCAATAAATTCAGTCATTTCATGCCAATGTAATTAAATTAAGGCCCTCCAACAACACTTGGCACACCGATTATATGATTTCTATTAAAAATCAAATTCATACACAGAAAATCTTTGGGGAAAACTTATTTTACCCAAAATGAAGACACATTTTTATTGTTAATAATTTTATCAAATAATTTGACTCTTTAGTTAAAGATGTGTTAAAGGATTTGAACTCAAGGATAAATTTTATTCTCCTCTACACAGAGTACTTCACACATACATGAAGGCCAGAAGCTTTCTGTATTATTACTGAACATAATGAATACTCAGTTCAGACACTGGTCTGAGTATGGTAAACAAATCTTTCATCTTTCAAACAAACTTCTATTTTTACTAAATATTATAACATTTTGCACACATGTATTGATACATCCACTTCAATCTTAAAATTTCCATGTATATACAGGCTCCTCGGCTGTATATACAAGGTTAAAATGTCTACAAATGCAAAGAAATGATCTTTTAAAAAAGGAAGAAATGCACATCCAAACTGGGGACATTAAACATTGACTGTTTGCCTTTTTAGGACACCAGACTGAGTTAACAACTTTTAGCAGGTACTCGGGCATTTTGCCATTACTCATTTGAATTTTCCCATGATTGGCTTAGGCTCAACATTCCAAATTTATGAATATCATCTCTTAAGATAAAATATATAAAAATCACCAAATTCAACTTTTAGAGACTCCTACAGCTTTCTATCAGTACCATAATCATGATAGAAACGAGTGTGAGAAATAAAGAGGTTATGTCGTAACTCTCATCTCCTCCCCTTCGGGTTTGCAAAGCCTGTTCTCCTGACAGGGACTAGCAAGCCTAATTTGTTAACTGAGGCAACATGGTTGTAGTCCCAGGTCAGTGGTCATGCTCCAGTTGGAGCAGCAATCACTCTGAAACAATTCCAGCTCAGCAAGTAGCTCATATTCTGAAAAGAACTACAGTATTAACACGCTGTAGTATTAACTATATTATTAACACCATTAGATGGCTCTAGCCCTACAGCCGTCTGCAAAAATCATGTTGATATAGGAGCCAGTAGGTAGCTTAGTGGTTAAGGATCCCACAGTTAATGCACTGTTAGAGTCCCAGACCTGGTGGCTTGGAAAACACACTGGATGTGTGTGCGTGTATGCCCAAACTCCCAAGAGGAGAATGGAGAAGAAAGGATTATGGAGTGACCATCCTCCCCAGGGGTGATTTCTCAACTTCCTTTTTCTCCCTTTGTCTCTCTCTAGTGAGTGCATGCACCTATAACAAAAGCCTTAAAAAGAAAAGGAAGAAAAACTGTGTTGATATCCATTCACTAATAAATACTTGTTGAGAATCTACTCTGTGTCAGTAACTGTACAAAGTGTGTAGAATATACAAATGAGGCCAGGAGATAGCATGGAGGTTACAGTGACTGGATCCCATATGGCCAACTGCCAGGTTTGAGTGCCCTGCATAGCAGCCTGAAAACACGCCAGGCAGGTGTATTTGCATGCCCAAAATTGTGAGAGGAGAATGGAGAAGGGATTAGGGTGTGGTCATCCCCCCTAGAGGAGATTGCTTTTTCACTTTATCTCTCTATCTCCCTCTCTCTCTCTTCTCTCTCTGGTAAGTATATGTGCCCTATAGCAAAAACTAAACATATATATTTATACATAAACACACACATACACACAGACAAAAATTGATAGTCACTTTTGTCAAGAGGCATGTACACCAATGGAAAATGAAAATCCTATTAATAAACTTTACCAATTCAAGGAACACTTGTTAAGCACCTATTATCTACCAGGTATGATTCTAGACCTTGAAAATAAGGCAATGAATGAGACAGTCAAAGTCCCTGTGTTGTGGAGTTTTATTAATAAATAAGTGAACACAGATGTAAGCAAATAAATGAAAAACATAAACTCAGATACATAGAAAAGTACCAGGTGGAACATAAGTGATATGTTGGTGAATGTGGATGGAGTTACCACTTTAAACTGGTTGAGAAGGGACGATATCTAACTAGGTGACAATTGAGCCAGCACCAATGAAGAAGGAAGGAGACAGTCTATCTAAAATCCTAGGAAGAGTCTAGGTGGTGCCACAGCTGGTCCCACATAGGAAAAGTGCTGGATTTGTATTCCAGGATGTCCCTGCACATTCTAGGTGTGCTCACACGCCCATGATCCAGGCCAAGTGAGACAGCGTGGATCGCAGCATACGGATCTTTATGAGAGTGCTTGTCTGTCTGCCTCTCTCTCACTCTCATCAGAGAAATAAACATTTTAGAAAATAAAATCCTAAGGAAGTATATTCTTGGCAGCAAAAATCTCAGTGGATTTGAAGAGCTGGAAAGGAGGGTGCTATTGGAGCCTAAGGAGTGACCAAGAAGGTCTGAGGAGGGAACAATACAGATTGGTCACAGACCAGTTGGTGTAATCCTTATGGGTCATGGTCAGCAGTGTGGATTGTGGCCAGCCATGGTGGTGCAGCTGTAACACAATATTCTTTGATGCTGATACCACATAGGAAGGTTCCAGGTTTGCATTTCCAAGGTCTCCCTGTGTACCCCAGAAATTACTTTCCCAAGATCCTGGTTGGCTGAGGCTAGGAGTAGGATAAGAGCTTAAAGATCTTATTGAAGGTGCCTCTCTTTCTTTTTTTCTCACATTCCATCTCTTCCTCTCTTTCTCTGTCTTCTCTTCATGTAAGAAAGAAATAAACTTTTTTAAAAAGTTTATATTATATACAAAGAGCAAGTCACTCTAAGACTGGAACTAGACATGGGATAGAGAGACATATTACTAAACAGTGTAGTAGTAATAGATGCTACTGTATTTATTATTGAGGCATGTAAATGGTGAGGTAAAGTAAAGATGGACAGGGAATAAGAGGTAGTTTCAAAAGGAATTATTAAAACACATGCTTGAAAAGTAAAATTTTCCAGATGACAAAGGAGGGCAGAATGAAAGAAGAGAGACTATCAAGTGGGGAAAACCATATATGGAATGAAATGAATCTATTAAACAAGCTATGTTCTGAGACTCACCACTGAAAGTTGAGAACCAATAATAGATGGATAAGCCTTGCATATCAGGCAAAGAAACAGGATTATATATCATAGGGAGGTCCTGAGTCAAGGAATTTCATGATGGTCCTCTTTCTGGCCTTTCCCCTGATGGTTATAGTGGTCTAATTCAATCCCTTCTGCTAATTTCAGTTCCTTCTGCTAATTCTCCATATGGCTTCTTCCCTATTGTCATGAAGTATACATATTTTTAAATTAGCACTTTGCACCAAATTGTTACTAGCTGTTTCTGTATTGTCTTCATTAGATTATGAGTTCCTTGAAGTTAGGGACAACAACTTATGCCTGGCATAGCATTAGACCTGTAAATCAGCAAATATCTAATGGGAAGTAGAGACAGGAATGAACGGGTGGCTGAAATATCTTAAAATCCTTGAGTCAGTCTCTAAGTCTGAAATAAACATGTTACTATTAAAGCACTTTCTATAACATAAAGCAAATCGTGTTAAGATGAGATCAATAGCAGTTATTTCTCTACTACTATCCTGAGAGTTTCTAATGTCTTCTATTTTTTCATTTTATTTTATAATTTCTTATTTACATTTAAGTGCTGTACATCTTTATGACAGACAATATGGTTTTTCAAACCATGCATGTGATGTGTGATAATCAAACAAGGATATTACCATATACATAATTTTTAACAAAGAAAGTTACATTCTCATGTCAAATGTTTTTTTTTTTTTACCTGAGCTCCTTCCATCCAGCCCCCACCCCACCATCCGCTTCCTTCCATATATTTCTGATGTCTTTTAAATTCACAGGCTCAGGCTTCCTGGCTTAGCTTCACCCAGTCTTGTGATACTGTCTATATTTAAAGCTTCCTTACTTGTTTTTGACCAATTTCACCATTGGTTTCCTCTAGCCTGACCATCAGCTCCCTCTAGAGGAACATCTGAATTTAGTATGGGGGAGGAAAGGGTCTTCGAAAAGTTCGTGGAAAGCACACATGATAAAAAAAATTCTGCATAGGTTTCCAGCGTTTTGGGTACCAAAATTGATACTTTATCCCATTTTCCCATGAACTTTTGAAGCACCCTATGACTTACCCTTACTAATCTTTATTATGCATATTTTCATTTATTTACAGAGGCTGAGGAGAGCAATCTGGAAACCATTCAAGGATTGATTTGATTCTTGTACCATCCTCCTGGAGTGCAGAATTTAATAGGTCACTGTGTTACACACAGATTGCTCTCCATCTCTCAGAGTGTCCCCCTTCTAAATGATGCAGCTCTAATTTAAAGACAACAGATTATGGGAAAGAATAAGAAAGTAAGTCTGGAAACAGACAAGTATGGAGGAACGAAAAGAGTATAGATGAGTAGAGGGGAAAATGGAGAGAAAATTAAAAATCATTTCCCTATTCAGAGGGCATATTTATATTTATAGGTGCATGTGTCATATTTTAAAAATACTGCACACAACACAATTTTATACAAGACTTAAGGGTTAAGGTTCCCAGATCGAGGGCCTGAGGTCAAATCCACAGCAGATTCGGTATGCCATATCAGCCACACCTGGGTACACCAGTCAGGCAGCAAAGGTAGCACACACAACTTCATAGAAGGGGCAGTATTTGACAAAGCAGGCAACAGTTTCTACGGTTCAGACTCCAACTTGGCCATGAGTAATAGCCTCTCTTTATTTCTGGGTGGAAATGGATAGAAGAATCTTAGGTAGAGGGCAGACATAAATGGGCACCAAACTATTTGTGGAGTTTTAGCAGAAGGTTGAAAGAAAGGAAAGATTTGGTGTGTGATGCTGAGCAGTATTTACCTAAACTACCACTTTACCCAGCTCCCAGGGATTTATGATGGGATATCAAAAAAATAAAAAAAAGTGAGAAGACAGGGAAAACTGAACAATATGTGCCACTTAGAGATATGAGAAAGCAAAGCCATTCTGATTTTGGATTAAAAGCCTGGTTTAACATAGAAGAAAAGAAATATCTTCCTCATCAGGTAAAAATTATACAACGTAAGGAGAGGCATGTAGAAGGTGGTCAACAGAGTCCCTTTTCTTACTCTCCTAATCTTCTGTTCCATTCTCATCTAGAGTCTGGAGTAACCACACACACACACACACACACACACACACACCATAGATACATAAACATACACACAGACATACACTCTCAGGAACAAGCCCCTGAGATAAACAAATATTGCAATCTTTAACCTCATGGGTGCAAATATAACCAGTAGTGACTGTTTCACAATTACTTCTCCCAGATGAAGTTCATAGTGGTCAACTGAATAAATGAGTGAGAGTATGAATGTATTGGGTTATCAGAAAAGTCATGACATAGTTTTCTATGCAAAAATGCATCATGACTTTTCCAACAACCCAATACTAACAAGGTAGTCCATTTCTTTATACTCAAATATATATTTGATGTTCTAAGACACCTTATTTAGCCCTCATCACTATGATGTAAAAAGGAATTCTTATCTCCATTTAGAAATGTGGAAGTTGAAGTGTGTACAAGTAAGTGACTGGTTAAGATCACAACATATGGGGACCATCAGTTGGCGTAATGGTTATGTTGCTGCACTCCCATGTAGTCGACTGCGGTTCAAGTCCTGGATCTGGTGGCTTAAACTCATGCCGGGCACGTGTGCATGTGTGTCCAAGATCCCAGGAGAATGGAGGAGAAGGGATTGTGGTGTGGCTATCCCCCCTGGGGGGTGATTTCTCGCTTTCTGTCTCTCTGTTTCTATGTCTTTCTGGCGAATGCACGCGCCCTATAGCAGAACCCTCTCCAAAAAAAAAAAAAAATCACAACATAGGAACTATAGAGTTAAGATTTAAATCTAAATCATTTAATTCTAAGACCAATTTTTTCCTTGATAATAAAGCTTTAGGGACTAGCAGATGGTGTAATGGTTATGTTGCTAGATTCCCACATAGTTGACCATGGTTTGTATCCTGGACTGGCAGCTTAAAACTCATGCCAGGCACTTGTGCATGCATGCCCAAGATCCCAAGATGAGAATGGAGCAGAAGGAACTGCACTGTGGCCATCTCCTTAGGGAGTGATTTCTGGGTTTCTGAATGTCTCTCTGGCAAGTGCACACACCCTATAGCAAAAATCTCTCAAAAAAAAAAAAAAAAGAAAAAAAAGAAAAAAAGCCTTTAACCTATAAATGATTTATCTTAGTCACAATACTAATCCTAGTCATCAAAATACAAATTTGCTTTCCAGAGGTGTCAGGCTAGCATAATACTCCTTCCCAAACACCTACATGCACAGTCTCAGATTCTCTTGAAGCTATGAATAGCCAGTTATGTGAGTTGTGGTCAATGATTTATGAATGGAAGTTTGTTAGAGGATCTGGAAAACTCTGCTTTGCGATAAAAGAAGCATGTATCTCTAACCCTACACCTGCCCCTCTATGTCCTGCTGAGATAGGGACATGATGTTTGGAATAGCAACAACCATCTTGTGACCATTAGGAAAAGGTAAAGAAAATTGCAGATTTGCTGCTTGTGACTCATTGAACTCCTCAAATAGGAGTAACCACTTATATCCAGACTCCTTGTTATATTAAAGAAAAAAAAAAAAAAACTCCAATGTAAGGCATTGCTACATATTCTGTTAATTAAAAGTAAATAGCAACAGATAAACAGACATAGAATACCTTGAATATCATCTCTAGAGTATTCATATTAGCAAAATAACAGAGAAAAAAACTAAAATTTTATTAAAATATATACATACTTATTTTAAAAAGCACATTTCCAAAGTCACACTCCTCAATTCTAAAAAAAAAAGAAAAATGAATATCATTCACATTTGCTTCATTGATCCTAAACTCTCATGAATATGAATGATAAAAGAATTTGTATGAAATTTGAATTATGAAGATAAAGATACTTACTCTGATTTTTCTAACCAGCATCTAGTACTTGGTTGATGCTCATTGAAGGCTGAGTGCTAAATCTATCTATCTTATTAACAAGACACCACAGTACTATCATTTGGAAAAAGTTCTTTCTCTCACAAATCAATATCACGAAAAATCAGGCAGCAGGTGGAGGATATAAAAATGAATCATTTTTCAATAACTCCTTTCAGCGTGGAAGGTTTCACAAGTCTAGACATATTTTGCTGTTGAATCCCACACTGATATTTAAGGGGTTGTTTTTCCCCATTGCATACAAAATTACCCTAATTATAGCAAAGCATTTTGCTTACATGCTGCCAATGCCAGGCAGAGTGGAGTCCATCTGCGTCCCTCACTATAGCTCCAGCCAGGACAGCCATTGTTGTACCTCAGTGTCCAGGTACAGGTTGAGTATTAAGATGTTTCTCTCAACAGATCAAGTTCTTTTATTTTTAGAACTGAGTGGAAACATTACAATTTTCCCACATGGTATTTTATCAAAAGTTTAACCTATCAGTATTAAAAATGTGAAAAATAATATTTAACAAGACGTTACTTCAAAATAATATTAAGTGAGACAAGAATTTGAAAGGATTTTGTGTTCTCATGGTGTCTACCATTCTCAGATAATCAGATGTCAATGACTTGCAGACTTACTTTCACGTTCTATTTGAGAACTTTTCAGAAAGAAAAACCCACAGGATAAGAAAACTCAGATGCTTAATCTCATCATAGATGCACTTGGATATGAGAAGATAAGAAAACGGAATAGAAAGAAGAACAAAGTGGACGTGAAGACTTGCTTGGTCTGAATGATGAGAGTCACCTGACTAATACTAATAAAAATTACTCACATCAAATGATTTCTAAAAATTATTTTAAGAATGTTTTGTGTGGGGCCAACCCTGTAGCCCAGTGGTTAAGGAAGTAGGATCCCATATGGCCAACAATGTTAGAATCCTGTGGAGCAAGTGCATATATGCCCCAAATTCCAGTAAGATGGAGAAATGGAAGAGAAAGGTTTGCAGTCTGACCATCCTCCTCTGGAAGGTGTTCGTCTCTCTCTTTCTCTCTTTTTGTCATCTCTGTTTGCTGTGCACATGTATCCTCTAGTGATTAAGAAAAAAAGAATGAAAGAATATTTTACATAATGAGTAGTTTTCCAATACAGAAGCTCACCAGTCTGATACATGTGAAAAGACAATCTTCATAAATAACTTGAAGGACACTGAGATTTAAAGTTTCTTAACAGGTCAGAGTATTGCTGAATATTCCCCCAGCACGACCTCTCCTGCTCTCCATCACACTTCACCTACTTGGTCCATACCTAAAATTACTTCAAATAAGAAGGAAACTCTAATCTGAGTTATTTGTAGCTGAAAGGACAGTCATTGCTTTTTTCACAAAGCCTAGTGGGAGTAGACAAATATTTCTACTTGTATTTGATTTGGTATCAAACATCAAGCAGTTATTTATTTATTTGCTCCCTCTCTAACCAAATAATTGCTAACCATTTAATGATTTCTTTCTGATAACTGTTGGCCAACAAGGTAGCCATTTCATTGGTGATGCATCCCAGTTACATTCAGGCTAGTCCATCCTGGCTTTCCTGGAGAAAAGAGTTCACGAAATAATGGAAAGTGTTCCGAATTTAGTGTGAGACACTCTTGCAAATCCTAGCTTTGCAATTTACCAGGTATGTGACTACAGAGAATGTGCTTAGCCTCCTTGAATCTCAGTCTGCCATTTACAAAACTTGGATCATGATACCTGTCTCACAGGACTGTTAAATGTTGAATGAAATGGTTTGTTTGAAAGTGGCTGGCTTACAGTGGATCCAAAATAAACCTTCCCTAAATCTGAACAATATAGCTTTTCAGTAATTTGGGAACAAATACCAGGAACCCAGTAACTCCTAGTGTCCAGAGATTTAAATGCACAACACAGGAGAACACAGATTCTTTACGTTTATATTATTGCATTGTTACCCCTCAAGATGCCACATACCCACCTAGCAGGATGGAATGATTGACAGATCACACCAACTTTCTCCCAAGAAATCACAGATATTCCAAACGAGCACTTTTTTAAAATGACATAAACATGCCACATGAATCAGAAAAGCATGAGACTGTGTGTGTTTGACCAAAACTTCATTTTCCATAGCTTCCATCTTCGTTTTATTGCATGACATGACAGTTCCATTAACAGAAAAGGAAGGCTACTGGGATGTTTGTTATAATCGTCTGCTTAAGGTTCTTTGGCAGATCACATGTTTTACCTAATTAAATAATGTCCCAATTAATTGATTTGTTTGTAGACATTCTTAATTTAGTAAACGCTGAGCAGAATGCTAAAAATACCATTATATTTCTGACAGAGGCACCACTAAAGTCTGATAATTGATAGCTTTGCTGTTTTCTCTGATGGCCTGAAAAGCTTTTAAAGCTAAATTCTGTAATCATGTTCATCTTTGGAAATTAGTTTTGTGAAACCACACATTTAGTTCTTGCTGAGAAATCTCATTTTAGTCATTTTAACATAATTTATAATGCATAAACTAAATTAGCTTTTGTAGCTAAGCCAGCACATTTTTCTTTAATTTTTATCTCATCCTAATATATTTTTGACCTTGAAAACTGTAATGTCTGTTGGATATTGAAGCCTCTGAACAAAGAAAATCATTTCCATTCCATCACTATGGTTACACTTTCTTCACTCTCCAGCCCTGAACAGTGCTGAAAGTGTTGAATCTGGATTCCTCAGGAGGGCAAGGGGAACTTCATGTAATATCATTTAGTTCTGATTAAATAAACACATATACATAATGGAACCCAGGAAAGTAGCAAATTACTTCACTCTGTTTACATTGCATATGATATGACTGATGGTAAGGGGCAATGTATCATCTAATGTTATTCACTTCAGGTTCTGTTGTGTGTGGTTTTTTTCCCCTAGGCAATCACACGTACATATCCGTTTCAAAAAACACAGTCGAAATGCCAGGCAGCTCCTAACACTTCCAGTACTCTTGAAGTCAAAGCAGTTTTATCCTTTTCTAACAACAGAGAACTTCCAGTGTGAATCATACAGTTCCCTGTCCACCAGAAACAGGTTTCAAATGAGCTTGCCACGTGTCTCTCACCATCCTAAAATGGCCCTGGCTGCCCTATAAAAGCAAGGTAAGGACCTGGCCATTCAGCAAATGCTGTACCTGCTGGCCCTGGTAGAAAAGTTCTCCTTTTACAGCTGACTCCATTCGGTAAAACATTGCCTGAATTTCTTTTATTACACAGCTAGTACCCCATGGTAACTATAATAGGTTGGCTGTTTTTTCTTCTCTCTAATGGTTCATATATCAAAGCCATCTTGAAGAAAACTGTTGACAACTATTGAGTATTGTTAAGGGCTGTAATATTTTTAAAAGTATATCCAATCAGTATTTTGGCACAATAAATCTATACAAACTCAACTGCTGTACCTCATTCCGAAAATACATATTTGTACAGAATTCCAGCTACTTTGGTTTGTGCAAAATCGATGCAGAGTTATTGAATTCAGCAATACATGATTAAAAAGTGGGATGAGAGAAGAGACCACGGGAGTGCAGGTAGGGAAGAAGTCTTCCTCTTGAATAGTTTTCAGGCACAGAGAGCACAATATTCATTTCTGGCGCTAGCAGGTGGTGTAGCAGTTACATAGGAGGACTCCCACATGGCCAACCACAGTTCAAGTACCAGACCCAGTGGCTTGAAAATTATGCTAGCCTCATGTGTGTGCATGCCTAAGATCCTGGGAAGAGATGGAATTGTGGCATGGCTATCCCCCCAAAGGAGTGATTTCTCACTTTCCCTGTCTCTCTCTCTCTCTTTCTGACTCATGCATGCACTGTTAGGCAAAAATCTCTAAAAAAATTATTTCTGTGTCCTGGCATGCAGCTTGCCCATAGTAAAGAGGCAATAAATGTTTGTGACATGAACGAATAGGTGGATAGTTGCAAGTGTTCACCATTTTATAAGATTTCAAGATCTTCTTGTGGTGGGACATGGCACACTTACACTCAGATAGATTAAAAGCAGAACTGTTATTTACAGATCCAAGTGAGAGAAGGCTGACAGGCAGGGTCATACAGGGGTTGCATCAGGGACACAGTATCAGCAAGCTAGAGCTGAAGGGGCAGCCTGTGCATGACAAATGGAGTGGGGCTAGCTAGGTTTCTAGACTCCTTGAGGATCTGCTGGTTTGAGTGATTCTGTATACCACAAAGCATTAGGACTGATACACAGTGGGCCCAGAGTGATAGGTATATGACTTAAGCACAGATTCAATCAGGAAGGGAAACTGACCCACCTCTAGCCAGGGCCTCAAAACTGGATCAAAAGAGCATTTTTTTTTTTTTTTGGAGAGGTTTTTGCTATAAGGCAGGTGCACTTGCCAGAAAGACAGAAAGAGACAGAGAGACAGAAAGCGACAAATCAACTCCCAGGGCAGATGGACATGCCACAATTCCTTCTCCTCCATTCTCCTCTCAGGATCTTCAGCATGCATGCACACACGCCAGTGTGAGTTTAAGCCACCGGGTCTGAACTGCGGTCGACCACATGGAAGTCCAGTGACATAGCCATCATGCCAATGACTGGTCCCCAAAAAGAGAATATTTAGAAAACAATTATACCCATCTTACCATAGAAGGAGATAACCCAATTTAAATAAAGAAAGTATTATGTATAATTTAAAAGCAACTGAAGGCCACCCATGATGCAGAGGTAACACAGTTCTCCAAGATGTTGAGGTCAAATGGGAAGGTTCCAGGTTTGGGTCCCAAGGCCTCCCTGTACACACACCAGGCATGTGCACACATGTTAAGATCCAACCCGACTGAGGTCAGAGGGTAGATTGTGGAGTAAAGACTATTGAAGGAGAGTCTCTATCTATCTCTTTCAAGAAATAAAGAGCAACTAAAATGTCAATGTTTCGATGCAGTGTGACAGAGAGTGCATAACAAAAACTAACCCAGCCCTAATTTACACTTACTATGAGCATAATTACAAAATAATCTATCAGAAGTCTTTTTTAGGGAACAAGGAGATAAATAAGTTTTCATAACTTAGTTTTAGTGGGTAAATGACCAAAGAAAGGCAACTTCCAAACACTTTCCATGTTTTTATTGGTCTCAGATGTTTTCCCATTAAGTGTCAGTGTCAACTGAACACATAGGCTGGAACAGTTTTTTTTTTTTTTTTCCTTTTTTTTTTTTGGAGAGATTTTTGCTATAGGGCGCGTGCGCTCACCAGACAGACAGAGAGAGACATGGAGACAGAAAGTGAGAAATCACCCCCGAGGGGGGATGGTCACTCCGCAATCCCTTCTCCTCCATTCTCCTCTCGGGATCTTGGCCACGCCACCGGGTCCGGGACACAAACCACGGTCAACTACTTGGGAGTCCAGTGACACAGCCATTACGCTAACTGCTGGTTCCCATGGAACAGTTATTTTTAAAGTAAACATAAAGAACTGCCTAAATTCAGCAGGCAGAAATGAAAAACCAGCTATGGCAGACGGAATAATTGTTCACCAAAGATTTTCCTGGGAATTACCCAGACCTTATTATATTACACACCAGAGTAGAATTAAGATTGCAAATGAAATTGAGTTTGTTAATCAGCTGACTTTAAAATAAGAAAGGTATTGTGGGCACAGTATAAACACAAGGGTCGTTTAAAGGAAGAGAGAGTCAGTGCAGTGGAAGGTACTGCAAGGCTAGACCCACACGGAAGGTCCAGGTTTGGCCCTCGGTTACTTTTACTCTTTTTCTCTTCTCCTCCTCTATGTGCACATGCATCCTCTTTCATTCACTCTCTTTCATAAAAAATGTAATTTCTCAGAAAAGTGAAGAGGAATACAAAAGAGGAAGGCAGGGTGATGAGGTGTACGAAGGACTTGGCCTGCCTTTGTTATGACCCAAGGAGTGTGCAGCCTCCCAATGCTGGAAAGGAAATGGAGTGGGTTCTGTCCTAGAACCTCCAGAAAGGAATGCAGCGTTGCCAACACCTTGATTTTAGCCCAGTGAGACCCACGTTGCTAAGGAACTGTCAGATAACAAATGTGGTATTTGAGCCACTACATTTATGGTAATCTGTTGGCGCCGTAAATAGCAAACTAATGACCAGCTAAACCAAACGTACTTCTTTTTTCCCGTATTTCCTTCACACAAAGTTTTATTCCATGAGTAGACAAACCCTCAGTTACTTGACTAGGGACAGTTGATTTTTACCTTTGTTTAATTTTCTGTATATTTCATATACAGAACATGGCAATCTTATACTGAAAATGTTTTTGTCAGTGAGCCATCCTTCATTTCCAAATATCAACTCACTTTGAATACTCATCTTTAAAAATAAATTCTAATCAACTTTGATTTTTTAGAAGATATCACTGGAATATTAGAAATTTGCTTTTCAGGACAGTTTTGAACTTGAAGACTTCAACTTTAATTTCAAGTAATACTTGAGAAAGATAGCCGCATTCTCTGTTCCTTAAAGTAATAATTAATTGTTTTACCTTATTTACTCATACTAATTTTTCTGCACTCAAAAGAATGTATCTCTGACTAATCTCCTCAGTTAGAAGTAGAAGATACCAGATTTTATGCAAAGTTTTTAATGAAGTACACAAAACAGTGAGGCAGTAGTTTCAAAGTCAGGGTGAAAGAGTTGGAAGGTGGCCAGCCATGGTAGGACACCAGTAGTATAACACTCCGTGAGGCTGGACTCACATGGGAAGGTCCTAGGTTCATATCCAGAGTTCTTTTGATACATACATACAATGTCTATGATCCTAGCTGAGGTTACAAGTAGATTGTGTTGTGAAGACCCTGTTGGGCAGCTCTCTTTCTCTCTATAAAATAAATGATTAAATTTTTTAAAATTAGGCTGACGGGGATATGACAGCAGCTAGGAAAATGCACAGTGACTGAGCCGTCATAGATCTTTCGTAGACATTATTCTACACTGGTCATCAAGTTTATGAGTAAATATCCAATGGCGAATAATCTAGAGAATAGATCACTGAGAGGAGAGTGAGAGCAAACCAAATGTCAATCCCAGCTCCCCTCCTGAGTAGCAGTGGGCAGTTTTCATGCATCCTCCTCTCTTTCTGTGTGACCTTCTTCTGTTTCTATAGCTAAATCAAAATGCTTCTGTATCTCCCAAGGAGATCCTCGTTCCTTTGCTTTCCATTTGTTCCCCTTAATGGAGTTTTGATTCTTTGATCTGTCTCTTCTGCTTTTTTTCCATTCTGAGTTCAGAAAGCCTGAGTATCTGATTTCCCTCTCCCTTTTCTCTCTTATCCTTTATCTGGTCTTTAAATGTCAGTTTTAGTCAAGGGTCTTTCCATTTTTATATTGGGCCTGAATTATTTTTCTTTTTTCTTGAGAGGAAAGTTCCTTTTAAAATATACTTTGTTGCTGTTGCTTATTTCTGTTATATATATTCTTAAGAACAAAACTTTATATCTTGGGGGAAGTAATGATAAAATCTCTAAAGAGGTAAATTTATTTCTTTCAGCATCTATTTATTGAACATCAACTTTATGATACATTTTTATGGAGGAAAGATAAAAAGATGAATTAGACAGTTCTTACTCTTAAAGAATCCACCACCTAGTAAATAAGAAGAATAACTACAGCATAGAAAATAAGCAAACAAATGGATGATCGATTCTAGAAGGGCCTATCAATATTCAGTGATGTTTTCCTTCTCCTTCCTCACTATCCTTCTTGAATACTCAAAATAGCGTACCTCAGTTCAAATTCAGTTAACTGAAATGCTGTCTAGGAGAAGGGTAAACATGCAGGTGCCCATCCCCTCGATGACCAGAAAATATCTGTATTGCAATACTTCGAGAGAAAGGAAAACAAGGAGTTCCAAAGTTTAAGAGATCTCTCATACTGTTCTCAGTACTCAGTCTCACTATGTTAAGGCATCCTTTGAAGACACCAAAAGTTCTGTCTAGGAAAGAGGCACAAAGACGTTCGTATAGGGAAACAAACAGATTCGGACTACCTAGGACCTTTGGGTAATGGAGAAACTTTCTCTACTACACATTCATATGTACAATTAATATTACCTAGATCTCAGAGGATCATCATCTATTCCTTATTCCTGTCCCTAAGCTTTTTCCTCCTTCTAGAAAAGGGCTTCAGAAAGTTTACAGAGAAGGGAAATAAAGTACAAATTTATTTTGGTGCAAAAAAATTAAGCTATTCATAGTTTTTTTTAATAATATGCATTTTCCATAAACTTTTTGAACATCCGTTATATGAAGAATTGGGGTCTTTTTTTTTTTTTTGATCCCTTAATCTTTCCCCTAAACAGTAGATGAATCATCTCAAGGCCATTTTTAGTCTCTCTCTCTCTCTCTCTCATTTCAGGCTACTCATTAAATCATTCACTAACTGATTCTGAATTTATCTTAGCTATGTCCAAATCTATCTTCTACTTTAATTTTTAGTATGGTTTCATTACATGGTTATGATATAATCTAACCAATTTGGTGGTAGCCATTTAGGGTGTTTCAGGTTTTGGCTATCAATAGAACTGCTATGAACATTCGTATGAAAGTCTTTTTGTGGACATATGTTTTCCTTTACCTTGAGTAAATATATAGAAGTTATTAATCATAAGATAGTCATATGTTTTAACATATAAGAAACTACCAGTTTCCAAAATAGTACCATCTTGTACTTCTGTAAGTGATATAACAGAATTCCAGTTGCTTCACAACCTGACCAACATTTAGTGTTGTGTCAGGTTTTTAAAATTGAAGCCATTCTAAAAGTGTAGTGATATCTTATTTTCATATTAATTTGCATTTCCCTGATAACTGATAACTTTCAATATTTCAAATGCTCAGCGGCCATTTTCTGATGTATATCTCCCTTTGTGGAGTGTGTCATCTACCTATTTGTTATTGAGATGCCATTTTATTATTGAAGTAAAGATGTCCTTATATATACTTTACATACAACCCTTTGTCATAAATATGTATTGTGAATATTTGCTCTTATGCTTACCTATTCATTTTTTTTAATGAACACTTCTGATGAGCTGAAGTTTTTAATTTTAAATAACAATGCACCAACTTTGTATTTTATAGTGTTTTTAAAGAACTTTTTACCTATCTTAGGGTTATAAAGATATTCTCTTAAGAGGTTATTCTAAAAACATTAACTTTTAGCTTTTATAAGGTGCCTGACCCATCTTGAAGTAATTTTCAAATGAGGTGTGAAGTAAGGGATGAAAATTTTTTTAATTTTTGCTTTTTCTTTACTGAGACTTCCTACTGACTCAGTATCATCTTTCTATTTTTTTTTTTCTATTCATGATAGGGTGTGTGTGCACACAAATGAAGAGACAGAAAGGGAGAAGTACCCTTCAGAGAGTTCCATCACTCCATGATCTGCCGCCCCCCAGGTCTTTAGCCTGTTAGGATCCTGGGTACATGTGTACACATCCACCACAGGTTTCAGGTTGACTAGGCCTTTGACTTGAACAGCAGTCGGCATGTGGCTTCCAGCTTTGCACTCCAGTATGCTGCTGCTTGTGCCAGGGAGCCTGGGCCAGCATCATTTCTTGAAAACATTTTTTTTTATTCCATTGAGTAGCTTGGGTTATTTTATCAAAAATCACATCAACTACATAAATATTGGTATTTTTCTGGACATTATATGTTTTTCCAAAGGCCTTAGTAGATCTACCATTACGGAAATCTAGCAATATCTTTTCTTTATGTATTGTCAGCATGCACTTGAGGCAGGGCTGGGGTGTGGGAGATGAAAGTTCTCCCCAAAGTGACATGATTATGCAGCATCTTTTCCTCAATTCTTCATCCTGTCAGGATTTTAGACATTCATGCACATGTGCCAGGTGTGTTTTTCAAGCCTCCATGGTAGGTTTCAAACTGTGAACAACTATATAGAATCTGACTCCATTTAGCCGGTAGGCTCCAGGGTCAGCCCAATATCAGAGCATCTTGGTTACTGTAACTTCGTAGTATGTTTTAAAATCAACCAATATGTAACCTTCAACTTCTTGATCCTCTTCACGATTATTTTGACTACTCTAAGTCATATGCATTTCCAAATAATTTTAAAATCAACTTGTCAATTTTTAGAAGAAAAAGGGGGCTTCTTGGGGTTGGGGGATTATGTTGAAAATTTAGAGAGAAATGTGAGCAAAATTGACCTCTTAACCCAATTCATTCTGAATATGGTGTATTTTTTACTTATGAAGATCATTAATATTACTCAACGATATGTTCAAATATTCAGCAAGGAGTTCTTGCACATGTTTAATTAAATTTCTTTCTAGTTATTTAATGTTTTGATGTTATTGTAAACACCAGATTTTTAATTCATTTTCAATTATGTTCTGCTATTCAATTGAAATAAAACTGATGTTTGTAATACCAAGCCAGTATTCTGCAACGCTTCTAAATTTATGTGTTGGTTTTATGATTACTTGGGGTAGAAATCATAGAATTTCTAGGTACACATTTGTACTGTCATTTTTCTCTTGGTTGGTTGGTTTGCTTTGTTTCATTGTGCTAGCTCCAACTTTGTTTCCAGTCTCATAGAGAAAACCATCGGTCCTTCAGTGGAATATATTAACTATGTAATAGATTTACTATAGACTCTACCAGACTGAGAATACTCTCTACTAGACCTATTTTGCATTAGGCATTTTGACATAAATAAGTGGTTGAATTTTGTCTTTTCCTGCATTTATATGAGATGATCATATAATTTCTCCTTTTAATCTGTTCACGTGGTATATTACTTTGATTTTCAAATGCTGAAACAATCTTACATTAATTTGTAGAATAAACCCCACTTCCTTATACTGTACATAGAAATTACACATGTCTAGATTCAGTTTATAACATTTTTTCAGGATTTCTGCATCTTTGTTCATGAGTGATATTGAGCTGTGACATCAAGGTGACTTCAAAGCTGTAACTCCTTTATCTGAAAAAGCTAATGTAAAACTGCCAATACTTATTTCTTAAATGTAGTGCGTCATCAGAAAAGTCACGATGTAGTGTTTCTATGCAAAAATGCATCATGACTTTTCCAATGACCCAATAGATAAACATCTTGTATTAAATAAAGTGCGTCTGGAATTGTACTGTGGGAAATTTTTCATTATAAATTCAATTTCTTTAACAGTTTCAGGTTAAGATGTTAACTTTTTTAGCATGAAGTGATTCTAACTAGTTTTCAATACCTACGGCATCTGTAGTGATGGCCCCTCTTCTTATATTGAAATTTGCATTTTCTATTTTTTTTTAATTTTTATCTGTACAGCTGGGGCAATTCTTCTCAAAAATGGTTCTATGAGGGAATTAAGCCCAAACGCCCTAAGGAATCGAATGTAAAAATGAAATAATATATTCCTAAAATAGTGTTAGATATGTAACTTTCTTAGAACACAGAAAAAATACACAATCCAATCATATAATCTGTCTTAATTATGTTACATAACTCCAATGGCAAAAAGTCAACTCTTTTTTTTGCGTGCGCTCACCAGTCAGACAGAGAGAGACAGAGAGATAGAAAGTGAGAAATCACTCCCCAGGGGAGGCGGCCACGCCGCAATCCCTTCTCCTCCATTCTCTTCTCGGGATCTTGGGCACGCACGCACACGTGCCTGGTGTGAGTTTAAGCTACCAGGTCTGGGATGCGAACTGCGGTCGACTACATGGGAGTCCAGCAACATAGCCATTACGCTAACTGCTGGTCCCGACAGCTCCTGCATCTTGAAACCATGTTGAGAGTGTGTGCATACATGCCCCAAATCCTGACAGGATGGAGGGAAAACAGCCATGGCATTATTATGGGGTGCTTTCTATCTCTCTTTTCTCTCTCTCTCTCTCTTTCTCTTTTCATGGAAAGCATACATACCCTCTAGTAATTAAAAAAATTGATGCATTTCATAGACATTTTAAAAGATATTGTTATAGGTACAAAAAGAAATGTTTATAAGAATTATATTACAAGACAGTAACTGGTAAATCAAGATTTCAGCCTTGTTTTCCTAACTCATTAACTCTGTCTTTCCATTATTTCTCAACTCTCTCCCGGGGTTTCCAAGACCTCAGCATTATCTGACAGCACTGAGAAAGAATAATGTCTTGGGGTCCTCTATGGTCACACAAAGTACCAAAACCCCATTTCCTAACTGCTCTTATGGGCTTCCTTGGCAAGTTTCCAACATATTCCAGGACTGTCAAGATGTGACACTTGGCTTTCCTCTCTTTTCTAAGTGCTTTAAGATCTACACCATCATCATTTAATTTTAAATGATCTTCTCATTTCCTACATGGGCTGGGAATGAGAGCAATCGGGGGGAAAAATGGCAGCAACAATAAATGAGAAGGGAAGCATTTATGAAAATCTTTTTCTTCTTTTCAAGAAGAGTTGTAACACTGTTTTGTCCCAACATGACCCTTTTTGTCAGCCGTAACAAAGTTAGAGGAATTGTGGGCACTGTAAATTGAGAATTACGGAGGTGATTCTATTGACTTAGTCTTTTCAACAAGATTGGTATTATAGGTTTCCCCCACAGAAACCAATGCATAAATATTTCCAAAGCAATCTCATCTTTTCCAATAGCCATTCCCCTCCTCCTTCTGCCTCTTCTTTTTGACGAGATGTTCCTAGGTTCTCTGATCTCCTGGTATCTTCTGTGCATGATCCCTACCCAATCTCAGCAACTCCTCTAATGCCCAATATCAAATTACTCAAAGGGTGGAAGAAGGGGCATAATTTAACCATTGGCCCAACTGGATTTTCTGATAACTAGTTCAAAATAAAACTTTTTGATAATAAATAAATAGATATTATACAAACACGAGGAATATCAAATATAAAGGACAACTAAGAGTTCAATGAAAGATGTCAAATCTGCAGATGATTTTTTGGGACATTTTTGTTCATGTAAAGATGAAAAGATACAGGTCACAGTTATCCCTCATGGATGTTTTGAGTAGGTTGTATTATTTTTAGAAATGTTCCAAAAGTGAGAAATGGCAGTGGAGTAAGTGTGTAAAACCTGAATGCAAAGGTGATATCTTCTACAGCCAGCCAGAAAACTCCCAGTATATTAGAAGCTCTGTAGTCATTTCTCCAATAATAGATACTGCACTGGCATTCTATCCCAAAGGAAGCAGGGGTGGGCCTGACAGCCTAGGGGAGACCAAGGAGTCAAAACAAAGAAACAAACAAATCGTAGCAAGAAGAAGGCAACCACTAAGTGGGACAACAAATCTCACAGGACCTGTGAAGCTGGCCACCATTTCTACTATGTTTTCACCCAAAGTTTTTAATTGAGTCTATTGAGGATTTTCTTTTTTTGTTCCATGTGGGGATATATCCTTGATTTTCTAAAAGCAGTTAACAAGGAAAATTGGGTTCATTTAAAAACCAATAGCCGGAACACAGGTGTTCCACAAAACAAAAAGTAACTGTGTTTCTATTGTGATCACCATGAAGAAGCTTCTATCACATCTATTAGTTTATGCCTATCCCAAATCAGGTTACCTTCTTTCAATTTGCCTCTTTGCACCAGTGTCATCCTTCTTAGCATGAAAGCCTTTACTTTGCCTCCACTTTATCCTTCTTTCCCCCAGTCTAGCCCACCCTACTAGAGTTACCAAGAGAAAGAGCAGCAGTCAACAAAGGACACAGGAGCAGCAGTTAAGTCATGAGATGCTCACCAATTCCCTGCTCCTTTACTCAAATGCCTGTTGAAAAACAGATTAAAATAAATAAATAAAAGACCATTTACTCTTCTTTACTTCAGGTCACACTGGCTAAAGTTTTTGGGTCTGAGATGGAGAGAGGAAAAGAAAAGAGATTGGAATTTTTGACCTACATGGGCTCAGCATTGTCATAACTAGCACTGCCTATTTTAAAATGTCAAAGGATGAAAATAAGTGAAATTCAGCAGAACACGTTTAAGGCAGTGGCTGAAAAACAAGAGGCCTTTTTCAGACTTGTACTCTACCGAATCAAGCTGATAAACAAATTACACTGTAGTTGTAACTTAATTTATATAACCTAGACACAAGAGTAAACCAGTACAGAAAACATAACCTTTGGAATCAAATAAATCTGGTTTCAAATCTCTATCACTTAATACCTGAGTGAACTGGATTACTTCCTATTTCTCGGGTCTGGTTTTACGTCTCTGAAATAAACGCATCACTCACGTAGTGCACATCATATGAGAATGACTTGGGGTAATGCATAGAAAGTGACTAGCCTGATGCTGGACACATACTAAGCATTGAGCACACCAGTCCATTATTATCACATGATTGCCAATAATGTCCGTTTCCCTCATTTTAACCAATCTAAATGCTATAATTCTTCTTTAAGTTCCACCTCTTTATGAATCCATCCCTAACTACCAGATCTCACAGCTTTATTCAAATATTTTCAAGAAAAAGAAAGGTGGGCATCCTGTACTACTCTCACATAGCAATTTTATATAGAAGTGCAGAGAAGCAGATCGTGGTTTAGTACCTAAAATTGCTTTCCAGCAATTTAAGCTAATCAATAATAGATTAGAAATAGTGAACTCCTCATCTCCCCAAATAAGGCCCTGAATGGTACTACATAACAGCCAGTACAAGCTTTGGTATCTGATAAATTGAGGTTCAAATCTCAGTTCTGCCACTGACTAGTGACAGGACCTTGACAGAGTAGTGTAACCTCTCTGAGCCTACTAAAAATTAATTTTAATAATACCTACCAGATCACAGTTTTTTCTGAATATCTAAGTATTAACTGTTATAAGCATCTGTCCCACACACCAAACCCTTCTCAAACCCATAACCCACGCCCAAACATACATATACACACACAAAACAATGCCTTGGCCCCCTTAGAAACCAGGGTAACAGGGGAAAAGGGAGATCTGTCTGGCTCATACAGCCTTAGGAAAATATAAGGGAATCACAAAACCTGCCAGTATCACAGTAGCTAGCTAGATAATAGCCACAGCTCAGCTCAGAGGAGGGTATTTTGATACAGGCATTTATAGGACAAAAATCCTTCTTGCACTTGTGACACTTCCATAATACCCTCTCCAGAGCAGTCCTTACTACTATAATATTCTACATCCATTCAAGAGCAGGGATATTTTCCCAGAAGGAATGGGAAGAGAATATGCAAATAAAACTTTGCTTTCTTTCCAGTACTTTGTCTTTTATTTTTATGGACTTAAGTTATCTTTTTATATAGCCTAATCCTATAAATGTTTAAAAGTTCCAGGTAGATTCAGATGTCGTATAGTAATAATTTGGATCAATTGTGTTTTCTGCAATATTAGTATAAAATGTCACAGTGACTAACAATTGTTCCAAAATCCTACATACTAAGCAGGAAAGAAATTGAACCAGTATGATATACCAAGAGTTTACAAGGTTATCTCCTAACATCTAAAATCCCTTAAAGTGATATAAAAATATTTTTATCAGCACAAATCCTTCATTCATCTGACAAATGTCTAATGCCTTGCACTATGTTCTAGGGGTTCTAGGTGAACAGGATATGCCAGGACTCTGATCTAATGGAACTTATATTCTAGTCAAGGTGGGGAGAGCAAGGAAAAAAATAACAATCAACAAGCAAACAGACAAGACAATTGTAGATAGAGATAGATCCAACAGTAATGAATTAAGCAGAATACTATGATTGATAGTGACTAGTAGTGGGGCTGGGGAGACAATTTTATATGTGGCAGTCAGGGAAATTCTTTTAGAGGAGGTAACATGTAAGCCAAGATACAGTGATCCATAAATCCAGACCTACAAAAACATCTTCAGGATAGAATATTCCCAATGGAGGAAATAACAACTGCAAAGGCCTAGAGTGGATAGGAGCTTGGCCTATTGAAGGAACAGAAATTCCACCCATAAGATCAAATTACATCGATGGACCAAGAATGTCTACATTGCTCTGCGGGGAGAATACCAGCCAAAAAGAAAAGACTTTCGTAGTACAGCTCAATCCATTTCATTCAAGGGCCTTACCTTTTAAGTCCCTCTAAAGGAATGACATATTTACACGTTAAAGTCCTGTTTATCTCTCCCTCTTAAATAAAGAGAGTCTTCTAATGAGAGATTGATTTAGATGATCTCCAATTCCAAATGTTAGGAAATAGTATAAAATAACAGCAACTAAGATTTCTAAGTTTGGGCAAGTTGTTTTCTTCTTATAGAGGAACAATCTAATTTCTTATGAAAATAACTGACAGACTTGATCTACTTTAAGGTATTTTTTTTTAAGAGTTTTTTGCTATAGGGTGCGTGCGCTCGCCGGAAAGACTGAGAGACAGAAAGCGAGAAATCACCCCCCAGGGGGGATGACCATGCCATAATCCCTTCTCCTCCATTCTCCTCTCCGGATCTTGGGCACACACGCACACGTGCCTGGTGTGAGTTTAAGCCACCGGGTCCAGGACTCAAACAGCGGTTGACTACATGGGAGTCCAGTGACATTGCCATCATGCTAACTGCTAGTCCCAAGGTATTTTGATTTTGTAAAATTATGATTTTAGAATATCCCACCCCTTGGGAACCAGCAGTTAGCATAATGGCGAAGTCACTGGACTCCCATGTAGTTGACCGCGGTTCGCATCCCAGACCTGGTGGCTTAAAACTCACGCTGGGCACGTGTGCATGCATGCCCAAGATCCCGAGAGGAGAATGGAGGAGAAGGGATTGCGGCGTGACCATCCCCCCGGGGGGTGATTTCTCGCTTTCTGTCTCTATGTCTCTCTCTATCTGTCTGGCGAGTGCACACACCCTATAGCGAAAACCTCTCTCAAAAAAAAATAAAGAATATCCCACCCCTTTGGGAAAATATTGTAAGCAGAAAACTAGAAAGAGCTTGTAGGACATTAACTGATCTGGCAGAGTGAACCACAGAAAAATTTGCTCGTTCCTGGAATTCATGTGGTTCGCTTATGTCGGTTCTGAAATAGCATAGCACTAGAACTATCTTTCAGAGGTAGAAGTTCAGGCCCATCAGGAGGGGAAATATGGGACAAGAAAGACGCACATTTTACTATGAGCTCTGTAATAGCATCAGCTAATATAAATTATAAATTGGCATGGAAGTAGGAAAGGAAAAAGGCATTTTTCTAGACTCTTTTCAAAGAGAAAATCTCCATAAGTCCTAGTGACTGATTACTATGTGTAATGAGAAACAGGGAACATCAGTGATGATGGTGTTTTCAAGACTGCCTAGTTGGGGATATGCTGGTGTTATTGATTAAGAGAAGGAACTCAGATGCTGAGCCCAGTGAGGGTGGAAGGAGGAAGAGGGGCTCAGTTGGGCAAGTGTTCAGTGGAGGTGAAAAAATGGAAGAGCCAAGTGGGAGTGTTCAACAGGAAGTAAAGATGACACAGGTAGAACCTTGGTGAGAGAATAAGGGTGAAGGCATACATTTTTGCATAATGTTTAAAGACATTATCTGGGAAGCAGACTGATATCTCTAATAAAAGGAAGAACCCGGAACCCAGGTGAACCTTCAGGAATGCTGAGTCCAAAGTTAGGGGACAGGAGATTGGGTAAAGAGGTAAAATGATTTACCTTAAAAATGGGTAGAGGGTGTTTCAATGTCTCAAGACAGAGAACCAATAGATTGTTGAGCTTCTTATTTAAGTAATGCATCAGTAAAGAAAAAGGAAAAAAGGTAGTAGAGAGGCCACCAAGATCATGCTAAAATTTTGTTTCAAGGTGAAGGAGAAACATACAGGATGAAAGTCTATGAAGATGAGAGTTTGACAATACCAGAGAGGGGACTAAGTATACAATAGTATTCTCAGATTGGGATCCAGCTTTAGAGAAAAAATGACACAGGTTCCTTGGAGCTGAAGGAAAGGACAGGAGTGGTAAACATGAAAATTAAAATGTGTTGGAATGCAGAAAGGAACTACTGAAGTTGCCTATTGAACACAGAATTTATCACTGAGCTGGAGGTGGATTTCAGATGAATTCAGAGTCTTTGGAGCTGCTTGTGGTGGATATGTGGTAAGTATTCATGCACAAATGAGGAAAGGACTTTCAGCTAAGTAGCAAATGTTGACCTGGGTACTAGACACATGTATTTGAAGCCAAGTTTACAGGATTTACATCTTTCACAGACAATGCTGTGTGACCCAGGCTTAGGAGTGTGGGGAGTCAAGGAGAGGATTATTGAAGTTGGAAGGAAAGGTAGCACTGAAGGAAGAACTGGGCAGGAGCTCAGGGTAGTGTCACTCATAAAAGATGACGGTGGATTCTAATCCTTTCCTTGTTTCACACTGAAAAAACTTACCACCCTCAACATCCTTCAAAATTACATCTTGAACTTAGATATTATTAAATTCAGTATCTTTAAAAAGGGGCTGAGATTAGGCAATGACATAAAGTACCTCTGCATTTATAGATTCTATGTTCTTTGGGTATCATGTCTAGAATAGATTTTGATAGCGGTAACAGAATACCAACCTGGATTGATGTAGGCCAAGAAGAAATTAAATACATCAAATCAAATACCCAATAACAGGAAGAGGAAAGTATGCTAGAATCCTAGAGATGAATAAAGCCATGGGTACCATCAAGACTCTCTCCATGCGGTTTCTAGCGATGCGTAAGCTTCACATTCTCTTATTACAGAATGGCTTTTACCTCACAATGGGAAACATAGCCCCAACAATTACAAAGGCTCTTATGATAACCCTCTTTGATCTCAAGGTCAAAAATCTTTGAAGAGTGCCCTCATTGCAATTATTCCTGGATTTATGGTTGTGGCCATGAGAACAGAAACTATGAATGGCCTGTGTTGTTCAGATGTCCAGCCTTAACCAATTAATGATGGCCATGAGAAGGAGACTCAGGAATGTCAGAAGTTGTCAGCTGAACTAAGGAAGAAGGGCCAGTTCCCAGAAAGGGAAAAAGGACATTAGTATTCTTAGCAAAGACAAATTCATTTTAATAGATGTGCCTTTGATCTTTTTTGACAGTTATATTATGATTCATGAAGTGTGACTTTCTCTGTATTTGTCCAAAATGCTCCTCAGGCAGAGGCTAGGCGGTGGTGCAGTAGCAACACGATGTTCTGTACAGTGACCCACAGACCAAGGCTCCAAAGACCTCCTTGAATACACCAAGAGCATGTATGCTCACGATCCAGGACTGGCTGATGCTCAGGGTGGATCATGGCATAAATACCCTGTCAGAGTGATATCTCTCTGCCTCTCTGTCTCTGTCTCACTCATAGAAGAAAGAAAGAAACTTTTTAAAATAAAAAATACTTCTGAGTCTTTGAAAGAATAAATACTAGGATGTCAAGAAAATCATCATGCATTTTTGCATAGAAAAACACATCACGACTTCCTGAATGACCTCATAAATGATAGGATATGCAGTTAAATAGTAGACAATAAAAATAAATGAACTACAGTATATTCATGATAACAAATGAATGTTACAAATACAATGCTGGGTAAAGAAGACACACAAAATAACAGCACATTTTTCCATTTGTTAGAAAGATAGTCTATGATATTAGGAGTCTGGAAAACATCACATTTAGTTAGGATGAAGGGCACCAAGGGCTTGGCAATGTTCTCTTTCGTGATCTAGGTGGTGTCACATGGACATGTTCCCCTTGTAATAACCACTTCCGCCATGTACTTATAATTTGTGTCCATGTGCAGAATCTTATATTTTAACAAAGAGGTTATTTTCATTCAACAAAAATGCTCATTAGTAACAGGAGGGGGTAAAAGCATATCCACTGAGTTTAGTTTAAAGAAAGGTTGTCATTACTACTAATCTCTAATGCAATTCTTTCCCCTATTCCAGAGGGGGAAAATAAAAAGGTATATCAATGCCTGATTCTAGGCCTCAGAGATCATCAATAATGGATTCAGAAATAAAGGCTGTCCTTAACTTCCAAAGCAAAATCAACAATATTCTACCAGTCTGCCATAATATTCAGTCTTTCTTATTCTGGTACAAAGACTGTATTCATTCATTCATTTATTCATTCACACATTTGGCATCCATTATGGGGAAGTCAGGGAGCTCTCAGTCTGCTGGCCTATAGCCCAGTGCATGCTGGGAAAATAAACATGAACAGAGGACTGCAAACAGATGTAGGAAGCTACTTTTTACCTAATAGGTCAGGGGTATCATCATCGAGGTATATTTTTACATGCATACTAGATATTTTGAGAGGCATATGTTCAAAGGGTGGGTGAGTAACACCCAGATAATACTGCCCAGATTGAAACTCAGGCCACGTAATTTACCTGCTAAGCAGTATGACCAGGTTGCATCACCCTAGCACAGCTTGTCTGTGCTTCCATTCCCTCCTCTAATAAGTGGGAAAATTTATGGCAGCTAATTTATATCAATGCTTAGGAAGGTGCTGGGAACATACGATGGTACCAAGGGTGAAGGAAGGCTCAGTGGAGAAGGCGGTCCTATGGGGAGAAAGGTTTTTTGTTTTGAGTTTATTTATTTATTTATTTTTGAGAGGTTTTTGCTATAGGGCATGTGTGCTCACCAAAAAGACAGAGAGACAGAAAGCAAGAAATCACTCCTTGGGGGGATGGTCACACTGCAATCCCTTCTCATCCATTCTCTTCTCAGGATCTTGGGCACACACACACACAAGCCCGGCATGAGTTTAAGCCACCAGGTCCAGGATTTGAACCGTGGTCAACTACATGGGAGTCCAGTGACATAAAAAATTCTCTATAGACTATGCAACCTTTATTGTCTGCATTTAAAGCAGATATTCCTACTTCCCCACTCTCCATGCCCTACACTGCCAGGTACATAGTATCATTGTACCTGCTTGCTAGTCATTGTTACTAATTAAGAATAGAAGACCATGTTAGAAATTCTCCAAAAGGGTTGGGACTGGGGAGATAGAAAATACTGTCCTGATAGTAGAAACAGTGCACACAAACACAGGTAGATAAAAAGATAATGTTCAAATAAACCATCAGATAATATTCAAGGTAGGAAGAGAGCTAGACGTTCCTGAAGATGGTAGAGCCATCTTTGAGAAGGGAAGTGCATCGTAGCAAGGCTCCTGTGATAGGTATCATTGCAGGCCACTCACAATTTCACATGAGATCCTTCTGCCTGCAGTCCAACCTTTTCCCTACTCCTGAGCAATGCACTTGGTTGCCTTTCTACTCTAGAGAGTCAAGTCTGGCTTGAAAATATCTGTCCTTGAGTGCACGCACAATTCTGCCAATGAGCTATTTCTGTGCTGCGCTTCTTACAGCACCAATGAAAGGGCCCACTTGGGTGATAAGAATAATCAGCTGCTTTGACTCTTAAAGGGTTCTTAATGCTAACACTCCATAGTTCTTCTCCATAAGTGCAATTAAATAAAGGGAGGTACAAAGTCCAGTTAAATAATCAAGAAAAGCCCTACTATAGGAAGAAAATTTTCACTTAGTTTTTCTATCAGCCAGTATCTGGGCTGCCTAGAAGACAGAGAATTCCTTTATACTGAGGGTCATGCATTGGAAAAGTTCACAACAGAGGCAAGAGTCGTCTTATTGAAGAGTCCCGGGGATACTGAATGAAAAAATTATAAGGGAATGTCAAACACTATAATGTCATGCCATACAGGTGACCTAGCAAAATAACAAAAATATTTTTAAATTTATATTTGGGCCAAGATAAAAAATAAGCAAGAAATTTAACTTGCCCTAGCAAGTGAATATCAACTATCATTCTAACTCACTTCTGACTCCTCCTAAGGAGATACCCCCCAAAGTAGAGAGCAAAGCAAAATAAAAGATTGAATGCTATAAGATTATCTGGAACCAAAATCCAGAATCATTCCCACTGGAGAACATGGATTGGACCGAAATTATTATTTTAATATTATTTATTTTATTATTATTATTACTTTTAATTCGTTACAGGGCACATGAGCTCAGAGAGAGATAAGAAAGAAAGAGAAAATGTGAGAAAGCAAGCTGCCAGGTCTGGTACTTGAACCATGGCTGGCTGTGTGGGAGTCCAGCACCTTAACCACTATGCCATCTGCTAGCCCCAAGACCAAAAATTTTTAATTAATGGATTGTCTTTTTGAATCTGCAAACCTCAGAACACTATGTAAAATCATTTGTACCAAAAATAATTATTTCAAAAACAGTAGAATTCCAATATAAAGTACTATAATAGACAGGACCTTTAACATAGGCCAAATTATATATCCTAGTATAACACTTAGGAGCACAATACTGGACCCTACCACCTCATTTTGCATCCTGGTTACACCATTCACTAGCTATATGGCCTTGGACATGCTAGTTAACCTCTATGAACTTCAATTGCCTTGTTTATAAAACAGGGTTAATAGAACTACCCACCTCCTGGAGTTGTTGCTAAAATTAAATGAAGTTTTGTCAGAAAGCACTTGGAACAGTGCCTAAAACATATGGAGAACTCTACTGATGTTAGCTACTTTTTATTACTCATGAACAATTACCTCAGCACAGTGTGCTTGGAGAGGCAAGACCTTAGCAAAACTAGAAAAACGTAATGTAATTCGCCATGTCAGAACGCCTAGGCAAATAATCTTATGAATCCCTGTGATGCTCACCAGTGCACACACCTTATGCTGCAGTTAGATCAGAAACATCAGGCTCTAAGAGGAGATAGAATTCTCCCATGTACCTTAAATGCATCATGCCCAGAACTTAACTCTCTATTCTCAGCCCCTCCTACCCTTTTCCCGTGCCCATCTTTCTCCTCCTGCTCCTCTTATTTTCTCTATCACAGGGAATAGCATGACTACCTAGGGGCTATAGCCAGACTCCTCTAGCTTAGGTGTCAACTGGCATTTCACCTTCCTTCCCCACTCATCAGTAAAACATACCTTGGGAGTAGATTATTTCTCCCTTCTCTCTGAGCACACTGCTGCAGCCCTGGGTTCAGCCCCAGCTGTTTCTCAGCTACACTGCCATCTAGCTTCCTTCCTATTCTGTTTCTACCCTTGCTCCAGGCCAAACATTCTCTACAAAACTGACAAAGGAAGCTTTCAAACGTGCAACACTAACCATGGCACTTCCCCAACAAAAATCTATGTTGCCTACAAGCCACCTCCCTACTCTTCTCCATCCTCAATCCCTTCCAGTCCCACAGTCCTGTTTTACTTTCTAACCCTACACAATCACCGCAGGTTCCTAAATCTGCCATACTGCTCACTGCCTCTGTGCTCTAAGCATATGCTCTTTTTGTCTGCTTGGAATTCTATTGGTTTATCTACTCAGAAAGCTCTAACTCACTTACTAAACCCATTTCAAACACTGCCGCCTCTTAGCAGCCTCAGCTGACATCTTTTAGGCCACTGACTCAGGTGATCTACCTCCCATACATTTATGGCATCATACTCAGAGGTCCATAAAAAATATATTCTCACCATTTTTGAATGATATTTTATTTTTGACAGGAGTAACCTCCATCATTGATTCTGGGTACTGTAGACCATCGTAATGACAATGAAAACCATCATAATAATAATGATAATCATAATGATGACAATTAATAATCATTGTTTTATTGACAATAGTGGCTATTAATAATAGGTCTTTAGTAGAGTCTAGGCACTTTACGAAGTCTTGATGAACTTGGATCACATAAAATTGCTATTTACATCAGTCCAAATGTTGTCTATCAGAGATTTCATACAATTTGGTGGAAAGCATGCATCTTATTAATTTAATCTTCACCATAACCCTGAAAGGTAGATGTCTCATTATCCGTATTCTATGAGTAAGAAAACTGAGGTTTTGAGTAACTTTGCACAACTCACAATGACACAAAGTGAAGGAGCTGACACTAATGCAGAGCAGCCCGACTCTCAACCCACTTAGCCAGAATTACAATCTGACTTCCAGAACTCTTTGTTCTATTGGTTAATTGACTAATGAAGCCACGATATGGAGGTCCCCAAAGATATAAAATCGGTTGCCTAACATAAAGAGACAAGTTTGTGTTCACCAAGTCCAAGGAGGACAAATCCTGAGGCTCATATGTGCACTGAAGCAGCCTTCTCAGCAGCAAGCGAAGGCCGTTAAATACCGAAATGAGTTAATAAGGAAGGTTATAGAATTTCCTTCACGGGAAGGATTTTTTTCCCCAATGGAGGCTAGACTCTCATCTGTCTCGGATGGTTTAAATATAATCCTTTGTGAAGGTCAATAAACTGGGCTTGCCAAGTCCTTTCCTGGCTCCTTATGATGCTCAGATACACTGGATTAATGTGGCTCAGCACATGGCCTGAAAATGGGAGGGTGCTGATCCACCAGCCAGGAATAATCTCTTCCTCCTTTAAACTGTCTCAGCCCTCTGACTCGACCTTCTTTGTGACATATGTAGTGATTTTTGTACGTTGTCCTGACTTGCGCTAGAGAAAAACATCTAAAGCACCAACCACATGTGCTTCACTTTGACATTTTCAAGGTGCCTAACACAGCACTTAATGCTACATTTTTATAAATTTTATCAAACAGAACTTCTCCTCCTCTTCTGAAAGAATCCTGTAGTATCAACTGAGAAGAAGGCTATAATTTTTGTTTAAAAACTGTCAGAATTGAACAACTCGTACCATGAGAACAAAGCTTTCTAAAGTGTGCTTTTGTTTCAATCATTATCAGACATAACTAATTTTTTTCTCTCAGTATCATTTTGAGATAAGGTTGTTCAGATGGTAATTCTAATTCTTTCCAGTTAAAAAGTCAGAAAGATGAACTCGTATTTTAGTCAATAGAAAGAGATCTAGCTAGACTATAGATAGAAAATAGCACATCTAAATATTTAAGCCTATATCAAGCAATTCCCACTTAAAGGTGCTATCACCTCAAAATAATTGCAATGGAAAAGTTTATTCCATAATTGTCAATCTTAGAAGCATAACTTTACATGATGATAATGAGGAAGTACTCTCGTACAAATAAAAATCATGAAATAAAAACTACTCCAGACCTAATTTTCAATAAGAATAACAAGAACTACATTTGTACAGAACATTAAAGTGGGGGGATAAAACAAACTTTCCAATGGTTTGGCTCATTTGCTCCATATAGCAGTTCTTACCATTTATATACCACTTTAAAGGATATTTACAGGAAACATGGGTCAGAGAGATGAAGAAAATTGTCATGAGTCACAAAACTACTAATAGCATTCTAGACTGGAACCCAGGCATTTTCCTGATTCAAATATCAGGATTTTTCTACTGTATCTTTCTGTTCACATGGTCAATCTTAGTGGAGTTGGGGGGAGGCATTTTTACCTCATGAGAATACGAAGAAATCAAGTTTCAAAGAAAGTCAAAAACTTGCCAGAAGAGGCCTGTTTCCTTAATTTTGGTAATTGAGCTTGACTATTAACTCCCCTTTCCTTATTAAAAATACCAGTAGCTCAGGATAGCTCTGTGGTGCTGGGATAATGTGCTGCTCAAGGGAAGGTGGATCCCACACAGTGATCTTGGTTCAAATCCTCAGCCAGGTCAGTATGAAATACACAGGGCACAAACGTATGCTCAGAGACCCCATGACTGGAGAACTGCAGGAAGGGACTATGACATGACCAGGTACACTGTGGAGAGTGCAGATCTCTCTCTCTCTCTCTCTCTCTCCCACTCTCTCTCTCTCATGCATAATCACATACTCTATCATAAATGAAGAAAATAGATTTTAAAAATACCAATAACTCTATTTATTGGGAATTACATCTTGCCATTATATGAGGAACTTTACATGTTTCAAAGAAAAATAAAACATGAAAACCCCAAGACAAGTTAAATTTAGCAAAGTTTATTTGTGCAAAGTTTATTTGAGGGTTTCAGAACCAAGAAGCATTCCGAACCATAGATGGTTCTGTATACCCCCACACACCCCATTAACAACAGGATGAATTATCTTTCTAATCAGGGAAGTGAGAAATGAGATTACCTCATGGGTACAGTTCACATTTGCCTTTACTTTGGGCTTAATATGGAAGCCTTTAGTTTGAGGTTATCTGAGAGTCAACTGTTGTGATTGGCTGTTGCTCAGTTGCTTGAGTATACTAACAGACCAGGGTAAACTACTAAGTTAAGTTTAGGTTGCAGTTAGTACATGCGGAGACCATTCTGGACCAAATCTGATCTCCTAAATATGAAAGCTGGCTTACACCAAGTTAATTTGCTTTAACACGTGGAGCATCTATCTCATTTAATTCTTATACGTCTGGAAGACTGCTCTTTCCATTTTGCAATATGTAAACTGCAGTTTACAGAGATTAAACAAAAAAGTTTCATGGTTGGTAAAGTTAAATGACAGAGCTGTGATCTAAACCCATATACAATGAACCCAAAGCCTAGGCTCTGCACCACTGCACTAATCTCCTGTGCCATTGTTTCTTAAAGCATGGTCCTGGAGAGGCAGCTTTGGCACCTCTGGTGACTTATTAGAAAGGTAAATTATCTGGTCCCATTCTAGACCTCAGAAGCTTTGAGTGGCAACCCAGAAAACTGTCCAAGTCCTCTGGGGCCTTCTGAGGCATACTAAAACTTGGGAAACTGCTAGACTTAAATAAGAGTAAATGGTAGCCATTTAAGATTCAGTATACAGGGACCAGCAGTTGGCATAATGGCTATGTCACTGGACTCCCACATAGTTGACCATGGTTCGAGTCCTAGACCCAGTGGCTTAAACTCATGCCAGACTCATGCATGTGTGTGCCCAATATCCCTAGAGGAGAATGGAGGAGAAGGAACTGAGGTGTAGGCATCCCTCCTGAGTGGTGATTTTTCACCTTCTGTCTCTGTCTCTCTCTTTCTGGCGAGTGCACATGCCCTATAGCAAAAACCTCTCAAAAAAAAAAAAAAAGATTCAGTATACATACTGTGCTATCAGGGAACACAAAAAGGAAGTGAATGAAGTTGGAAACAACTAATAAGATTGTTGAGAATAAAAATCTTCAGGGGATAGTAAAGCCAAACAGAGAAGAAATAATCTTAACTACTGCATACGGAAGCTGAAAACAGCAATGATGAGCAATTAATCAGGCAATATGTTACATTGCAATCAAAGATCAGAAAATTCCAGAAGGACTAAATGACACACAGTTTATTACTGCATGGTAAATGATCATTAATAATATGTGACTGTTGAAAGAACTAAAGAGATGAGTAATTGTAGAAGGAAATGTCAGCTGTAGAAGGAACAACTTGTGGTCTTAATAACTTGGAGAAATTACAGGTATGGACACAGAGTCAAAAGAAAAGTATGGAAATTAGCCCTGCTATGAGAACAACGCGACATGAACTTGATAGTTCTTTTTAATACAAAATCAAGACAGTTACAAAGATCCCATACGCCAATTAATGAAAGTTTCACCTGGCCAACATTCTAGCTGCTAAAAATAAGGAATTTACATAATTTTAATAGGACGTGTTTGCCATTGATCTCCATCTCTGATGTAGAAATAAGAAACTCTCTTGTAGGAGTAGCTTAAATGTAGAGATTATTTTACTTGGGATTTATTGACCTCCATGATTATTCCTTGGATGTATCTGGCTGGTGACCTCCACTGACCTGTAATTTTCCTATAGGACTAACTCTACACATGAGTGCTTCTGAAGAGAGAACCGAGGGCAGCTTCGAAGGGCATATCTTTCCAATATCATTCATTATATCTCTTTGGAGGACTGTTCTTTCAAAGTGTAATGTGGAGGGATTGTAAAGTGATATCAAGAAGAAAAACCCTCTAAAAATACCTTCAAGGGAGTGTAAAAAAGAAAGGGATTACAACAGAGACAGCAAAAGTCATTATACAACAAAACGGTGGGTTATTCCTTTCATTTGAGGGCTACTGATCTGAGGTCCTTTAAAAAAATATATCCCAACTCTGTCAGTTGTTTAAGAGAAGCAAATCTCTGATATTATAGAAGCTGTCAAAGAAAATATTAACCAGTAAAATGGTCTAAATTGGCTTTACCAGGAAAAGGCATGTTCTTCTCTCACTTAGTGTTTTGAAGCAATTCTTCATTTTCATATCAACAAAAATTAATTAAAATATGTTGACTACTTACTATATGCTAGGAATCATTCTATACTTGCTGCATGTATTATCTCTTACAACTTTCAGAGCAATTCCACGCTGCTCCATCCATAAAGAAGGCTTACATTCCATCCCCTTGAATCTGTGCTGGGTCTGAGACTGATTTGATTAATAGACTGTAGAGAAAGAAATGTTATGAGTCTTCCAAGTCAGGAATTAAGGCCTGGAATCATCTACATCTTGAAATCTAGCCACCATGTTTAAAGAAGCCACATGGAAAGGCTCATATGGAGCATAATCAAGACCCCTGGCTGATAGTTTCAGTTGAACTTTAGGCAGCAGACAGTACTAACTTGTCAGGTATTTAAGTGACTCATCTTGGAAGAACATACCCTATCCCCCGTCAGAACACTCCAGGCCTAGTAGCAGTGGCATACCCTATCAAGACACCATGCTCTGCCATCTGGGACCATGTGGGAAACTCAGGTCTGATTATCAATCCAACTTAAAGGCCATGCACAGTGGTATGTGTCTGTTGTCCCAAAGGCTGAGGCAGGAGGACTGTGAGCTCAAGAGTAGTCAGACCACATAGTGAGACTCCATCCCACTAAAAAAGTTGGGACCTGGTGGCATGTGCCTGGGGTCCCTGCTAGAAGACTGAGGCACCAGGATCCAACATAGCAAGACCTTATGTTAAAAATAAAAACCAAACCAAATCAAGCATTCCTCCATCTGACAGCACATGGAACAGAGATAAACTATCCCCACCAAGCCTCACCCAATTTGCAAAGCCAGTATTGTTTTAAGGCATAAAGTTTTGAAGTGGTTTATTACATACTAGTAGATAACTGAAACATGGAACTCCCAAAGTTGTACCGTGAGATGATCCAATACCAAGTAGGCCTCACTATTAACTCTCAAGTACATTTAACAAGCTGCAAGTGCAATGGAAGTATTCCAATCAGAGCTAGGCATGAATAAATGGACAATTATTCAACAATTCATGCTTAAATGGACATTTTATTCAACAAGAATTTACTGAGAGTCTTTGAGGTACCAGGCACTGCGCCCAAATGCTATAGTTATAAAGGCAAATAATACTAATTGTGAGCTTGAAGAATTCTCTCTGCATAAAAGTACAGAGCCAGAGGAAATAATCAAATTGGTACAAAATAATGAGGAGATGCTTAGACTCAGTTGAAGATCTAAGTAAATACTATTGATTTTTTTTATATCTACCCTAAAAGAAGGAACTATAGAGGAAATTCTGAAGTAAGCTTGGAGTAGGGGCAGGAAGAAAGTTGTACTTAGTAGTCAAAGTAAACTTGCATGGGAGATCAACAAAAAATCACAATACAAAATAGGCATTATACATTTTGTATACACAAAGAGTCATAGAAGCAATCTGAACTGACATTTAATGTACACAAAAATGGAAAGTTACCATCAATGATAATGCATTGGTTTGCCTAAAAAGTCATGACGCATTTTTGCACAGAGAAATACATTATGACTTTTCGAACAACTCAATTTATGGTAATTTTGATTAGACCAATAGACAATATACTCAAGCTGAGAGAAGTAAATAAATTATGAATAAAGTAAAAAAAAAATAGTCTAACCAAATAGTCAAAAAATATCCTTTAAAATGGGACTTCCAGTTCTATGACGATGGAGTATCCCATTTCTCCCTCCTACAGAGGCAAAGGCCTTCCCTCTCACAAGAAATCATGGACATAAGAACATAAACAAACTGGCTGAGCTTCTGACAGTGAGGAGAAACAGACTGCCTAGAAATCTTGGGACTTAAGGAAGGACACAGCTGCAAGTTTCCCTCTGCACCCCTATATAGCCCAGACATGGCATTGCAGAAGCCTCTAGCCAGAAATCACCAATATGCACAGGCAAAAACAAAACAAAAACAAACCCTAGGAAAAGCCTATTCCCCCTAGCCAAAGAACAAGAAAAAGCGTAGCCTATCAACAGAAGCTTTTTTTTTTTTTTTGACAGTATCACCTTACTCAGGCCAAATTCCAAAGAGAAAATAGCATTGGCCCCACCCCACGGTGAGCTGATTTTCTTCCCCCATCTTATCCCACAATATTCCCCTTTCCACTGCAGCAACTAATAAGGCTCAGACTCCCCACCAGGGTGCCAGTGATCCAGAAGCAAGCAGAGCCTTCTTTCTGAACCAGGTAGCAGTGAACTAAACAAACTTTTGAGTCCTATCTAGTCAGCACTTCACTTTCCTCCCATCCTGTGTTAGGATAGCTCAGAGGGAAGTTGAGCCTCTATGCCCACCCCGGAGAAAAAGGAAGTGTCAGGCTAGGTTAACTGGAACTCCTTCTCCTTCCTTCCCCTCTCTAGATGTCTGTAATGCCCAGCAGGGAGCTGAGCTTCTGCCCCACCCTGCAGTATGAAGCAACATGAGCCTGTCCTCTGCTTTCCCCTTCACTGATTTCATTAGGGCCCCTTCATGGTCAAGAGCTGATCTTAACAAAGTACTGTGGGTTGAGGCCCCACTTGCTCTGGGAAAATGTCAGTAGGGATAGATGGGGATCTGAACTTCTGCTGCTCCATCTGCAGTAAGGCAGTGTCAGCTAATACTTCACTTCTGATGTTGGCTTCTGGCCCTCAAACTACACCTCAACTGGGAGACGATCCACTGAACCATAAAAAAGATTAAAGAGCATCCAGAGTTTCAAAATATCCAAAATGTTCAGGATATAGTGGCAAGTCACTCTGCATGCCAAAAACCAGGAAAATTACAACCGGAAAAAGGTAATCCACAGCCACCAACACCAAATTAATCAGAATTATTGGAATTACACAATAAGAAATTGTAAGCAACCATCATAAAAATGCTTCCATGAGCAATTATAAATTTTTCTGAACAAATGAAAACACTTAAATGATCCTCAACAAATTTATCTCACATTATTAAGTCTACATAGTTGGCAACTATGACTACAACATTTTTTTCTTCCTCAGGATAGAGGTTGCTTGTTCTGTGAAAAAAGGGTAATTTATCCACCTGAAAATATATATAATGTTGGCCCTCATTGTCCAAAGAGCTTATAAATTTATCATGCAATTAAAGCTTCACAAAGAGCTCACAGCCAGTATGATTTACAACATATAACCGGAAGTTAATTTCAGTGTCTGCTGTTGGTTATTTACCTATTTCCCAGACATCTCATCCCATGTATTCATTTGCTTAACACCTACCTCCAAACTGCTAATAAAAATGACCATGAAAGAAATAGTGTTTTTGGCTTGACTCTGACTTTTGTTTACCCTTGTCACCGATAAAAATCTACTTTCTTCTGAAGGAAAAAAAATGTCAAATGTTTGCTGTGGAATCAGACCTGAGAGAGAGAAATGCTTCTGATGATCTATCTTTACAGAGCTTTAGGTTTGCGAGGTATAAATCAAGTTGTGCCCCAAAGTGTACCTTTGCCTAATCTCTGCCATAAAGCCTGAAGTTACACGGAGTCTTTGTGCATTAAACACTTTTCAATCTTCAGGTGTTTTCTCTCAAGTGAAAACCTTCCATGAGGAAGTATGTCTCAGTGATGAGTAACCTCTTAGGACTCAGGAGACCTGAGCGGTCTGACTTCACTCTTCACTGTCCAGGGTGACTTTGAACAAGTCTTTGAATCTCTCTAACCCTGTTCTCTTTGTAAAATGTGGATTGCTTGCCTATCTGGTGCATATAGCAGAATTAACAAAATAAAATAGTAGCTACGTGGATGCTTTATATAATGCAATGAGCTATATGAATATAAGTGATTACTATTGGCAAATGATTTTTTATAGAAATCTGTAGAATTCTGTTGAAATTAGTTATGTCCAAAGAAATAGTTTGGTAATAAAACATACAAATAGGATTGTAGGGGCTTCAAGGGAGGAAGTAAAAGGAGCTAGAAACTACAGAAGGAAGGAGGAAGGTGGCTGTAAACAAATTTTATCTTTACGTCAAGTCATCCTTGCAGAGATATTTAGTTGGGATCTTAAGTTGGTCCTTGCAACAGGTCCAGTGAAGTGTGTTCAGGACCAAGAGGAGGCCTGGAGCTTAGTATGTAAATTTATGCACATGATATTTAAATCCAAGGATATAGGCACTCTCCAGAAGACCTAAAAAAATCACGTACTTCCTCTGCTATCATTGTCCCTAAGGTGCATTAAAACCTTTTCCCCTACAATTCTTTTTTTGTTGAATAAAAAGCTAGTGTATGTTCTACCACCCCAAAATCTACAAAACTGCAGTGATGACAAGAAAAAGCACTGAAATGACTATCCAAAAGTCAGTATCTAATTTTATTTTATTACTAACCTATTGTGTGACTGACCTTGAGCTTGTCCCAACCTTTTTAGAATACTGAACTAAATAGTATACATATTTACTATCTGTGGTTGTTAGACATTTTTCTCATTTGCTTTACTCTTTTTGTTGGCATCTGCTTTCATACTGAAAAAAAAAAAATTACTGGTCTTGGGAACCATTTCCTGAAATAGAGTTTAATTTTCTTGCAGCCAAACTATATGTAACATCACTCAGAGTGGTGACTCGCACTACAGTTTCACAAGTGTGTATATGTGTGGATTCTGATAATTTGGTACTCTGTAGGGAGGAAGAGAAATACAACTAAAGTTAAGGGTAACAAAAAAAAAAAAAAAACCAAACTACTTTCAAAAATGTTTCTTTGTAACTATTTCTAGAGATTTTTGTTAAGGTTAGGGTTTGAGATAGCACTATGGCAGTAAAATGTGCCAGAGAACAGCGGTAAAAGCTCAGGCTCAGCGGTCAGAAAGACCCAGGTTAAACTCTTGGTTCTGATACCCACCAGCTATGTGACTATTACACTATCAGTAAATTGGGAAAATATCTAACTTTCAGGTCATATTTTCTATGGTGATTAAATATAAGAAAATTAATAAATGGTGTTTTTATTTAAAGTTTTTCTTTTTCTTTTAATTTGCCACAGGGTGTGTATACTCACCAGAGAGAGAGAGAGACAGACAGAGAGAAAGTGAGAAAGTATACCCCAGGGAGATGGCCACATGGTAATCTCCTCTCTTCCGTCCCTCTCTTAGATTTGGGGTACACTGGCACACATGATTGGCATGATTTTCAAGCTGCTGGAGGTCCAGGACTCGAACCACAACTATGTGGGATCCAGCCCCCTTAACCATGCCCCAGGCCAGCCCCAGTTTTATTTTATTTTTAACTTAGATGATAATCATATATATTTATAGGGAACAGTGTGATGTTTCAATATCTGCACACATTGTGCAGTGATCAAATCAAGGCAATTAGCACATTCACAAACATTTGTCATTTCTTTGTGGTAAAACATTAGAAATCCTCTCGTCTAGCTATTGTGAAATAGACAATTCATTATTATTAACTATAGCACTTTAGTAATATAGGTTCTAGCAATCCTCTTACTGTGTACATACCCAACGAAAGGGAAATCACTATGTCAAAGAGAATCTGTACTCCCAGGTTTACTACAGCACTATTCACAATACCCAAGATACCGAATAAACCTAAGTGTGCTTCAATGGATAAATGATTTTTAATGTGGCATATAAACACAATTTAGTCATTAAAAATAAGAATGAAGTCCTGGCCCAACCATGGTAGTACAGGCAGTGGGGCACCACTGCACAGTACTGGAGCTATGCTGGAAAACCACCTGCACATGGTGTGTGCACCTATAATCCAGGATCACTGGAGGGCTGGGAATTGGGGTAGAGGAAGACTGAGGTATCCTAGGACCCTGGCAGACATCCCTTCCTCTCTCTTTCAAGACATAAATAAATTTTACCAAAACGAGAGATTAAAATCCTGTCATTTGCAACAATGGGTATGGACCTGGAAGACATTATGTTAAATAAGACAAGTGCTGAAAAGCAAATACAACCTAATCTCACTCATATGTAGAATCTAAATATGCTGATCTCATAGGGGTATGGAGTAAAATAATGGGCACCAGAGAATGGAAATTGTGGGAAGGAGGAGAGGGTGGGGAGAAGTAGTCGACAGGTATAACGTTACCTGGTGTTCTATCGCATGTTCTATTGCATGGTAGGGAGATGGAAAATGGCACTTTAGTAATGATGATGGTCCTGATTACTGGGGTAGAGAAAGAACATCAAAAGAAGAATCCCTTGGTCAGAAAAGGGCTTTGGGGTCAACTGTAGAACCCTCCACAGAGGACTGGAGGTTGAGATTCATTTCAAAAATTTGAAGCCATGTCTCCTGGCTTCCTGGTCACAGACCACAGTACATCCTATAAGTTTCAAAATTGTCCCCCATGAGCATCTCCTGAGGATGCTACTTCCCTAAAAGCAGCAAGAAAATGCCCTTCTTCCAAATTATAGGACCTAAGATGATCATAGCAATAACAGAAGTAATAGTAATAAAATAAAAGTTTACCATTCACCGAGTCCTTCCTACAAAGGGCACGCACTGGTACTAAATCTTTTATATATATTATCTTAATTAATGGTCTCGCCATTTTTGTGCCATAGGTATTATTACTGCATTATGAAATAAATAAGAATCTGAAGGCTCAAAAAGGTTAATAACTGAAAGTGCCAAGATTCAAACCTGCCTGCTTATTCACAATGAAAATTCTTAGCCTTGTTAATACTTAACCCAAGCTCCCCAGCTGCTAGGAATTTATGCTAACTTGTATAATTAGAATTTCAAATTTAGGACAGTAACTGAGAATGATTAAACTTCAATATGTGACCAACCTTACAAAAGTATTTACTATAATGAATTTGTCTGCACCATCTTTTGGAGAAGCCTACAGTATCCTAAAGCAGAACTATGCATACTTACAAACAGAAAAAAAATATAGAGGACTATAATCTCAACAAAGAAGGCATTCAAATTAAATAACAACTGCCAGCATTTTAATTGCAAATGTATGTGTAAATACTATGGGCCAGGCACAATTATAAACACCTGATGTAATGTTACTTTATAATGCAACAACTCTGACATGGACATTATTAAAATCTCCATTTTACAGACAAGGAAACAAAAGAACAAAAAGTATAAACAATTATTTTTGAAAGATCTGAAAAACATCTAAGGCAGGAAAAATTCTTTAATAAGCAAAGAACATGAAACAATGCAAATCTAAGACTCTTCATTTATAACTCAAAGCAATAATAAAATCAACATAGGAGTTGTGTCTTGTTAGAAGGAGGACGTTAATCATAAAGTTACAAATAAATCATTTAAGCATATCCAAATATGTTGGGTCCACATTACTGAGCCACAGTCAGAGAACACTCTCATTTTGCTAAGATGTAGTCCTCAAAGATGCAAGACAACTCACAAATTGTTACTGCCCGCTTACTGTCAGCGTTTGGCCTTAGACTTCTACCCTACTTCCATATACTGGAATTGTTCCATGAGACCCTAACCTAGTTTTTGAAATATATTTAATTAGCCCTTGGTTCTTCTGTTTATTTTTCATTTTTATTTATGATAGAGTACATGGGCACACACTTGAGAGTGAGAGACAGGAAAACAGGAGAATCACCCTTCCACAGGGTCTGTTCGTTCCAAGATCCTCTACCTGCAGTCCTCCAGACTGTCAGATCTCGGGCACACACATGTGCCCAGTGTGTTTCAGTCTGACTATGCCAAGGATTCCAACTGCAGTTGCCATGTGGGAATTCAGCTTTCCAGCAGCCCGTTGACAGCTGCACCACGGAGCTAGCATGATTCTGACACCTTCATTTATGGAACGAACACTTTTATTTAAGGACTTAGTGATACACATTAAATCATCTAACAATTCTATAGTCCATCTTTCTCATATTTCTCTTTAAATAAATTGGTAGCATCTTGTCCTTTCAATGAGATTAAATGACTAGAAATCTGGCCCTTTTTCTTTGGTATTTAAAAGAGTTGGTAGCTTCAAATTTAAAACAAGAAAAATTCCAAAATGGGGCCAAAAGGTTCATAAGGAAACTGAACTCAGGCATGCAGAAGTTCAACAATCTCAAGATATGCAGTCTGGACCCAGTTCCTTCTCTGGTGGCAGACCACTGACATAAGGCAACTAAAATTTTAGCCAAGGTGCTACCAATACTCACGGGATTTTCAGGTTCTACATACAGATATATTTCTCCCTTACTCTTAATTAGTACTTACCACGATGTTCCAGATGCACTGACTCCCATGCTAACCTCGAATGAGCGTGCAGTCATCCTGGTCTCCTTATAGGATTTAGCCAATCACTACTGATTGCAAGTAGAAGGCTCCTAGTTGTAATTGTCAACCAATGTAAAGTTTGGGCTAATAATGACGCAATGCTTCTGCACGTTAGCCTTTATTTTATTTGTTTTGCCACAGGGTGCTATAAGAGAGAGACAGAGAGACAGGGAGAGGGAGAAGCACTCCCCCAATGGCTCATGGTCACTCCATAATCCCTTCTCCATTTCTCCACCCTATGAGATATTGGGAATATTAGAGAGGCACACACACACGTTCACATGTTTTTAAATCTGTAGGAGCTGAGATTCAAACTGCAGTTAGCCATGTGGGATCTGACTTCCTTAACCACCAGGCCATGGAGCTGCCCAACAGCTTTGTCTTTAAAATCAGCTGAATAATAGTAGGACCTCACCACACATTAGTCACAAGAACTTGAATTCTGTGGTGCCCAGAAAGTCATCCTAACTGTGGCCAAAATAAATCATTTTGCTTTATTTTCTTGCCTCAGCCTTCCTTTTTGACAAAAATAGCTTGAACCTATGAGATACATTGCCTGCCTGCCTTTTGTCATTCTTAACTGGAATCCTTTATTCCAAAAATAGAGTGCTGCTCAAAGTCAGCATTTAAAAGTGAAATTGAACAGATTTTCTTAGTTTGCTAATTGTCCTGCTCTTTTTATTTCCCTAGAAATTCTGCTAGCCTTCATACACATGTGCTACAAATAGAAATACTAAGTGATTACTAAAAGGCACTGGGGATATGAAGATGATTAAGACATACCCGCAAACAACTGAACAAGACAAGGCACCAAAGCCACTCAGCTGACTGTCATCTTGAAATTACGGGTTCTTTGTCATAATTTATCACACACATTCAGTCCTAACCTTTCTGATGCTTGGCATTAATTTTCCTTTTCTGAGCCCTGACCTCTGCTCTCCTATTCTGCTCTTCCACGGTTGAACCAGAACAAAGGTCACTTGGAATGGCAGCAAAACTCAGTTGTTGCCAAAACTGCAAAGATCAAAGTTGGCAGCCACACTGAAGTTCTGGATTAAGAGACTTCCTCTTTAAGATCAAAATTCCAGATGATCCAAATATAGGCAAATGAGCCCCAGTAGAACACTCAGCTTTCTGTGCTGAATCCAGGAAAGAAGCAAAAATCACCATAGAAGC